>NC_063054.1:37390895-37658395 GCF_018812025.1 Megalobrama amblycephala | reverse complement strand
TAACCAAGCAGCTGTGGTTCCATCCATAGTTTTTTTTTTCAAACGAATGTACTATATTTTAGTTTGATAATGTTTTTTTATGTAATATTTTGTATTTTTTTTTATTACCATATTTTATGGTACTAAATTATAGTTGCAATTATAGTAGCAAATGCATTTGTGCGCTCACAGGCGTGCTGTTCTGAAAACAAGGTGTGTTCAGGTGCATTGTTGGCGTATTGCTATTTTGATGAACTGAAAACGAATGCACCATTGATCAACTGAAATATGGTCTAAAGTCAACGGCGCAATTTTTTTTGTTGTTATTGAAAGAGCGCGTTAGTAATATGCGCCTATGTGCAGGTGCACAACGTAAAATATTATTATTGTGTGCATAAAGATAAAAATGCTTTGGTGGAATCGACCTGTCCCACGATGGTCCGCTTTAACCTCACGCACGAGCAGATCCATTTCCTCGCTAAAGAAGCGTTTAGTTTTTCCGTGTGCAAATTCCGCCATGTAAAATGTGCAACAGGGTTTTGACAGAATAATATGCACATTTTGGATGCATTTAGGGTTGCTTTTACTTGTTTGCAAGATTTGTATCTATATATAAATGCCCTTGAGGAACTTTTCTCTTAAAGGGACAGTTCACCCAAAAATGAAAATCCTGTCATTATTTACCCACCCTCAAATCTGTATAAATGACTTTGTTCTGCTGAACACAAAGGAATATATTTTGAAGGATGTTTGTAACCAAGCAGTTCCATTCATAGTATTTTTTTCAAACGAATGTACTGTATTTTAGTTTGATAATGTTTTTTATGTAATATTTCATATTTTTAGGGGATTTTATGGTACTGAATTATAGTTATGATCAATTTATTACCTGTTTATCACTTTTCAAGCATAGAACTGAAAACAAAATGTGCAACTTAAACTGTCGTAGCCTAAAGACCAAAGTATACTTCACTTTTTATGTGAACGTACGGAGCCATGGACATGACATGCAGGAAAAAAATAGTAGGCTAAATCATGCGCACGATTTATATTTCGTTCCCTTGATTTACTATAACGTGCGCACTATTTACTATTTCGTTCCCTCGATTTATAAATCATGCACAATCGAGGGAACGAATTAGTAAATCGTGCGCACAATTAAATTTTTTTTCTTGCATGTCACGTGCGGAGCTCCGTACGAACGTGAGGGTCAGCGTACAGTACTCATGATTAGATTTCGTGATTAGAAGTGTATGCGCGTACTGTACGCGAAACGCCGGATTTTTGTAACTGTGCATACTTGTACGCTCATGCACATTTAGCATTTAGGGCCCTATCACATACCCGGCGCAATGCGACGCCAGGTGCGACGCAAGTGTTTTTTGCTAGTTTCAGCCCAACGCATTTGTCATTTTCACATTCTGCACCACATTGTTGAAAGGGGCTCTATGTAAGTTTTTGACTGTACTAAAGCATAAAAATACCATAATATATTTGCATATATTTATTAAACATGCTCAGTTCACATACTCGTTTCTCTGAAAACCATTGCTGCAGCCAGTTATTTTACTTGGAAATTTGCGTTCCGTGTCGTAATTTCTGTTTTTGTTTCCGTCTGTTCAAGACTGCACGTTGCTAATTTACCCAATAGTATTTCTCCACCCCGGGTTGCCAGTTGACGAAAAACGCATGCAGTGAATTGCAGCCATGGAAGCCAGCGAACAAACTGGGTCAGAGATCGCAGATTCTACCCGACCTAAAAAGCCTCAGCATCCAGCTAAAAATCTCTACGAACGGGAGCGTATTAAAACGCGATATCAACACATCATAACTCAATAAATCAACTAATTATTTTACAGTGTGTGTCACCTCGCCTTCCAATGTTGCTCCCGTCGCGTGTCTTCAAACTGGCAACCCGCGAGAGCGTCGATCCTGAGGAGGAGGGGGCGAGGCGAACGATATTTTGAATTTGAACTGCAGTACCCTTTTCAACCACTAGCTGTCATTCTTACATAGAGCCCCTTTAAATAGCAAATGCATTTGCACCTTGTGCGCCCACAAGCGTGCTGTTCTGAAAACAAGGTGTGTTCAGGTGCATTGTTGGCGTGTTGCTATTTTGAGGAACTGAAAACGAATGCACCATTGATCAACTGAAATATGGTCTAAAGTCAAAGGCGCAATTTTTTTTTTGTTATTGAAAGAGCGTGTTAGTAATATGCGCCTATATGTGGGTGCACAACGTAAAAGATTATTATTGTGTGCATAAAGATAAAAATGCTTTGGTGGAATCGACTTGTCCCACGATGGTCTGCTCGCACGCTTTAACCTCACGCACAAGCAGATCCGTTTCCTCGCTAAAGAAGCGTTTAGTTTTTCCGTTTGCAAATTTCGCCATGTAAATAGAGAATCCACCATGGCGTGAACGCAACTGGCTTTTAAAGGGAATGGGAGATGAGACTCTGATTGGTTTATTGCACGTCACGCCCAAAACACACCCATTACTCGTTAAGAGAATAGGGACAACCCTTTTAGACCATGTGCCGGGCGACCAGTTTTCCAGTCGTTAAACTAGCGAAAGTGGATTTGGACATGCTCTATGTGCACATGTGCTTAGATCCTTAAAATAGGGCTCATAATTTTTTTTTTGCAGTAATTCGTTTATCCACAAGGTGGCAGTTGTGCCCTGGGGGCGTTGATTCACAAGGTAGTCGAAGCATGCAAGCTGCAGCGACAGTAGAGACCTACATAGATGACAGATTGTGTGAAGAGGTTAAAAAGTCCTCTTATTTTATACAACTTTAGCATGAAAGAATACAAATATATTTACATGGGTTGTAGCTTGTGATGAGATTGCTCGAAACTGCGCATGCGTCGAACGCATATGTATGCATGCGAGTCAAGTGAAGTATACTTTGCAAGGTTGTGCGCTCGACTGTGCGCGTACGCTAGTGTACGCATAAAAAAACGAAGTAAATCTTGAATGCTTTGGATCACAGACTGAAGTTTGGTCTTTTTATAAAGACACTTTTTCAGATTCAGATTATTGCTGAAGTGAAAAAAAGTTTATTATTATGAAAAATGCATAAAAATTGTCAAAATTTAAATATATTTTATATGAAATATAAATTTTCCAAAACATGTTTTATTGTAAAACTGTGAAAAAAATCAAAGGCATAAATCTAAACAAGTTGTGTTCCAAATTTGAGGTTGATATCTCAAAAAATGAGCTTTCAGTAAGATTGTTTGGATGCAGTACCAAACGCTTCCACTAGGTGAAATTCGCTTCCCATTAATTTCCAATGCACTCATTTTTGTCGGACAGTACAAGTGACTATTTTTTTCAGGACCACTTAACCTTTTCGAATCATGTCCATGATTTATTTGTGTGTGTGTGTGTGTGTTGGTAAAAAAAGTGCCAAAACCTTTACCATTTTGCTGAAATAAAAAACAAAACGTAAAATTTCTTTACTCAATACTCGAGATCACTTAGACTTGAGGAACAAACTGTCTTCTTCACAGTTGTGCAAATTCCTTTGCAACACACCTAAACAATGCAAAAATTATAAACTTCCCAGCTTTATATCTTCCATTGAAGACGCTCTGAGAGTAAAGCATTAGATCAGTCATGCACAGTGTGTTTCTGAACCGTCTGCGGGGTCAGCTGAGGGTCACCGATGCAGCCGTGTTGTATTTTTATCAGCAGCTCAGGATTGATCTGCACTTCTGCTTGATGCTCAATCATGTTTGTTCACACTCTGTGTTGTTTATCAATCCAATTGTTGACTTCCTGCACATTCCCTGTTGCTTTTCCATGGATATTAAATCATTAACGTCTCGCTCAGGCATGCTGTGTGTATTTTCTACCTGGTTCTACGAGCCCTGGACACCGTAGAAGACGACATGACCATCCCGCTGGAGAAGAAGGTCCCGCTGCTGCACGACTTCCACACGTTCCTGTATCAGCCCGAATGGTGCTTCACAGAGAGCAGAGAGAAAGACCGACGGGTCCTGGAGGATTTCCCCACGGTCAGTCCCGCCACAGTGTGTCTCATTCATTTCACCGAAAATCAAAATGAAAGTGTAAGAAATTGTGTTTTGCATAAAGTGAATGAGGCCTGTTTCAGGACCATAATTTTAGGATTTTATTTTTATTTTTGTTGCATTGACATTATTAATTTGTTGGCATTGTTTTGATGATAGTTAAACACATTTTACCCCCAAATTCTAATCGCTGTTATGAATAATAATAATAATAATAATAAAATTTATTTTATATAGTGCCTTCTCAATGTTACTTCTCAAAGCGCTTTACACAGAAAAGAGTACAAAGTTAAAAGGTAAAAAAATAAGTACAGTGATAACAAGAGAAATAAAAACGTGTCAAAAAAATAATTTTAATAATTTTACTTATATATTATAGTAATATTATATAATATATAATATTATAATAATATTAAATATTATATATATAATTAAATTATTTACAAAATATATTTAGAAAAAATATATAATTTTATAATTAATATTTTATTGTGTTTTTAAATATATAGTTTTAGTTTTTAGTTTTAATCCTTTTAATTTGATTTATTTTAATGCTTAAACGTAAATGAAAATGAGAAATGTTGCCTTGCCACTCTCTGAAATAAAATTACTTTATTTTATTAATTTTTTTATTTCTAGTAATGACTTTTTTATTGTTTTAATTTTAGTTAACAATAATATAATTTTTATAGTATATAATAATTTTTTGTACTATATAATAATATTTTCATAGTATAAAATAATAGTATAGTTTAATTATACACAAGATCCTAATGTACATAATTGATAACAAAAACTAAAAATAAACCTAATTATTTAAAATTATTTTAAAAATCATTTTAATAATTTTACTTATAGTAACTTATAGTTATATATTTTACTTATAGTAAAATATACTATATATAAAAAAAAACACATGTGTATGTGTTTAACAATAATAATATAATATAATATATATTTTGTAAATCAATATAAATTTAATTATGTACAATAATTAGCATTTATGTATAAATATATGAACTTTTAAATAAGACATCAGAGCCTTTAGCAAAAAAAATATATATATATTTTTTTTTTTTTCATTTTCAATCACATTTTAATCATTTAAATTTTGAATAAGAAAAATGTTATCAAAAATATAATTTTTAAATAATTTATTTAAACCCCAGGTTTCATGTGACTCACTAAAACCAGCAAATAAACAGTGGAAAACTGTTTTTCACATTTTTCTTCATGTTTGCAGTCCTGATGTCTTTGCAAGATGCTGCATTTTTAATTACTCTTTTACTCTAATATATACTAGTTTCTTTACTGTTTATTATTTTATGCTATTTTTATGTTTTTAATATTTTTTATTATCATTCTCTTCAGATTTCAGTGGAGTTCAGGAACTTGGGCCAAGAGTATCGGGACGTCATTTCAGACATCTGTCACCGGATGGGAGTAGGAATGGCTGAATTCCTGGAGAAGAAAGTTGCTTCAATGAAGGAGTGGGACAAAGTAAACTTCACACCGTCTCACATGCGTGTTTGATGCTTATGTAGATTTATAATCGTATAACTCAGCAGAAGTGCTTCACTGTCATCTTAAAGCATTTCTGCATGAGATATTTGTCATGTATGATGTTGTAAACATCTGTCCAGCTGTGTATAAATGCTTTTAGCATAAATCAGCATGTTAATGGCCCTGTTTTCCCTGCAGTACTGTCATTACGTGGCGGGTCTGGTGGGGATCGGACTGTCCCGACTCTTCTCAGCGTCCCAGTTGGAGGATGTTGAGGTGGGCCGGGACACGGAGCTGGCCAACTCCATGGGTCTGTTCCTCCAGAAGACCAACATCATCAGGGACTATCTGGAGGACCAGCAGCAGGGACGGGCCTTCTGGCCGCAGGAGGTACATCCAGCATCAACATACATGCCCTGTCATGTTTTTTGGGATATTACCTTTCATCCCGTGTGTAATCGAGCCGTTTGTGAATGTAAAGCGTCTGCAGAGTTTCAGATAAATTGAGTTATTGTCTCCCAAAAGAAAGAAGCAATTAGTAATTCCAGTCTTAGGTTTGTAACTAATTTGGATAATGCCAGCCTCTGGACTTCATTGGCTGAGCAGCGTCTCATTTTAGGTTTTATGGGACTGAACTTTTCATATTTCGTCACCTGATATACTGATAATATGCATCTTAAGAGTAATAGAATCAGGTTTTTTTTACCAGTTTTATTTTAGTATTATATATATATATATATATATTCTTTTTCTATTAGATTTTATTTTTATATTTTGTTTTCATATATTTTTTATTTATTTTTAGTCATTTTGTTGTTTTTGTGAATATAAAGTTTTAGTATTTAGTTTGATAATTTAGTTTTAATTGATTTAATTTGATTATGAAAATCAGAAATGTTGCCAGGCCACTATCTAAAAATATTTTTTTGTTTTGTTTTGTTTTGTTTTGTTTTGTTTTGTTTTGTTTTGTTTTGTTTTTTGTTTTTTGTTTTTTGTTTTTTGTTTTGTTTTGTTTTGTTTTTTTATTTTATTTCTAGTAATGACATTTTGTATTGTTTTAATTTTAGTTAACAATAATATAATTATATAATTATACACAGACCCTAAAAAAAAAAAAAAAAAAAAATATATATATATATATATATATATATATATATATATATATATATATATATATATATATATATATATATATATATATATATATAGTATAATTTTTTTTAATTAGATTTTATTTTTATTTTTTGTTTTTATATATTTTTATTTAATTTATTTTTAGTCATTTTGTTGTGTTTGTGAATATAAAGTTTTAGTGTTTAGTTTGATAATTTAGTTTTAATTGATTTAATTTGATTTATTTTAATGCTTAAACTAAATGAAAATCAGAAATGTTGCCAGGCCACTATCTAAAAATATTTTTTATTTTATTTTATTTTATTTTATTTTATTTCAAGTAATGACATTTTGTATTGTTTTAATTTTACTTAACAATAATATAATTATACAAATATACACAGACCCTAATGTACATAATTGATTACAAAAACCATAAAAACATAATTATTTAAAATCAAATGTAAAGTGTCAGTTTAAGGTTTTTCACTCTAAATTATATGACTATTTTTATTTCCAAAATCATTAAAAAAGCACAAAATAAAAACATAAAAAACATAAAATAAAAGACAATAGAGAAATTACTTTATAAAAGTAAAAGTGTTCACTGT
Organism: Megalobrama amblycephala; assembly: GCF_018812025.1. Lineage (NCBI taxonomy): Eukaryota > Metazoa > Chordata > Actinopteri > Cypriniformes > Xenocyprididae > Megalobrama > Megalobrama amblycephala. The sequence continues at coordinate 37,651,148 of NC_063054.1, read as the reverse complement.
AAATTAAAAGATGACAGTTTGTTTTTACTACCAAAATCTGCACATTTAACTCTATTTTACAGTAAAATTACATAAAATCTTCCTTTATTTCACTGTATATAGTAAAGGAACTTGCTTTGTTTTGCGGTTAAACCGAGGCTCATTATTGCTGGTTGTTTCTGCAGGCCTGGAGTCAGTTTGCGTCCCGTCTGGAGGATTTGGCCCAGCCTCAGCACCTGAGCTCCGCCCTGTCCTGCCTCAACCTGCTGGTGACCGACGCCCTCCGCCACGTCCCTGATGTCATCGCGTACCTCTCCCGCCTCCGCAACCAGAGCGTCTTCAACTTCTGTGCCATTCCTCAGGTGTGACGCACTGCCTTCATCTCACTGACCGCCCGAACCTTCGTCTGTTTGTGTCCAGTTTAATGGCGTTTATGAACACTAAAGCGTGTTCAGGTCTCACACAGGGATCATGAGCACATCTAATGCTACTAGAGTGCAGATTATAGAAATAAATGGAGAGGATATTGAAATTGAATGGTTTTAAAAACTGATTTTGCAGAAGTGTAAGTGGCCATTTAAGACACAACACATTTGTTTTCCACTTGTTTTGTTTTCTAAACATCCGTTAGACTCAGTGTTGTTATCGTTAACTAAATCTAAAACTAAAAATATTAAAAAGACACAAAATAAACGTTAACAGGAAAAAAATAATAATAATAATAATAATAATAAAAAAAAATAAAAAAAATATATATATATATATATATATATATATATATATATATATATATATATATATATATATATAATTTTTTTTTTTTTTTTTTTTTTTTTTTTTTCCCTGTTAATGTTTATTTTATGTCAATTAATGTGAGTCTTTTTAATATTTTTAAATTTATTTTATATATATATTAGTTAATTGCAAAGGCAAAAAATCTAATTTTCATTTAGTTTAACTTGGAAGTATTAAAATGACTAAAACTGAAACTTAAATAAATTAATAAACACTAAATAGACTTAAAAAAACTAATAAAAACAACTTAAACGCACAACAAAATTATTAAATCTAACTAAATTAAAGTGGAAAGTGAAACTATAAAAATTAAAACTGATTTAAAATACAATATTAAAAACTTAAAATTATTTTAATTCAGTTGCATAGTGTCTAATATTTGTTTAGTTTAGTTTGAAGTACTAAAATTACTAAAATTAAAACTGAAACAAATTTAATAAAAACTAAATAAATATATTTAAAAAAAAACTAAAACTAATAAAAATGACTAAAATGCACAACAAAATGATTAAAATAACTAAAATGAAAACTGAAACTAATTCAAAATAGAATATTAAAGTAATAAATAAAATAAAAATAATACAACTTACACTTTTATTTCATTTGCAAATTGTCTAATATTTGTTTAATTTAGGTTGAGGTACTATAATTACTAAAAGTAAAATTACTGAAATAAATTAATATGTAAATATACATAAAAAAAGAACTAATAAAAATGGCTAAAAGTGTAACAAAATTAAAACGGAAAAATGGAACAAATTCTAAAAACTAATTCAAAATATGAATAAAAAGATAGTATAGTACTGTAGTTATAATTTATGCTATTATTTGCATGTAAATAACATGCTTTATGAATATAGTGATTGTTCAGTATGGTGGTTTCACTCATTTTTGCAAGCTGTGAATGTTTGAACATGTTGGTGTCCTCAGAAAGAGCTTCCTGATGCTGATTGTTGTTGTTGTGTTCTTCCTCCGGTCAGGTGATGGCGATAGCGACTCTGTCTGCGTGCTACAACAATCCTCAGGTGTTTCAGGGGGTGGTGAAGATCCGGAAGGGTCAGGCGGTGACGCTCATGATGCAGGCCACAAACATGGGCGCCGTTCAGAGCATCATTGCTCAGTACAGTCAGGAGGTGCGTCCTTTAATTATAACATTACTGATGTTTAGATATGAAACAGCTTCACAAACAGTCTTTTCAACCACACAGTATCATTATTTCTGTCTTACAATCATTCAGATGATCACAGAAGTACTGAGATAAAAGTTTATAGTTCAGATATAAACACTGATGTCTACGGTAGAGATCAAAATAGAGTGAATCACCTTCTCAAAGTAACTTGATGCTTCAAATAAAGATTGTATCAATTACATTGTTACACCAGTAGATGGAGACAAGTGACTGTTAAAAAATGTATTTGTCATTGAATCATTCATTCAAGAGATTTGTTCAAAAACAGTGATTCATTTAGTAATGAAACAAGTGAAGTCTTTATGAGTGAGTCATTGAATCATTCACTCGAGAGATTTGTTCAAAAACGCTGATTCATCCAGTAATGAAACAAGTGAAGCCTTTATGAGTGAGTCATTGAATCATTCACTCAAGAGATTCATTCAAAAACGCTGATTCATCCAGTAATGAAACAAGTGAAGTTATTATGAGTGAGTCATTGAATCATTCACTCAAGAGATTCGTTCAAAAACGCTGATTCATCCAGTAATGAAACAAGTGAAGTCTTTATGAGTGAGTCATTGAATCATTCACTCAAGAGATTCATTCAAAAACGCTGATTCATCCAGTAATGAAACAAGTGAAGTCTTTATGAGTGAGTCATTGAATCATTCACTCGAGATTTGTTTAAAAACGCTGATTCATTTAGTAATGAAACAAGTGAAGTCTTTATGAGTGAGTCATTGAATCATTCACTCAAGAGATTCGTTCAAAAACGCTGATTCATCCAGTAATGAAACAAGTGAAGTCTTTATGAGTGAGTCATTGAATCATTCACTCAAGAGATTTGTTCAAAAACGCTGATTCATCCAGTAATGAAACAAGTGAAGCCTTTATGAGTGAGTCATTGAATCATTCATTCAAGAGATTTGTTTAAAAACACTGATTCATCCAGTAATGAAACAAGTGAAGTCTTTATGAGTGAGTCATTGAATCATTCACTCAAGAGATTTGTTCAAAAACGCTGATTCATCCAGTAATGAAACAAGTGAAGCCTTTATGAGTGAGTCATTGAATCATTCACTCAAGAGATTCATTCAAAAACGCTGATTCATCCAGTAATGAAACAAGTGAAGTTATTATGAGTGAGTCATTGAATCATTCACTCAAGAGATTCGTTCAAAAACGCTGATTCATCCAGTAATGAAACAAGTGAAGTCTTTATGAGTGAGTCATTGAATCATTCACTCAAGAGATTCATTCAAAAACGCTGATTCATCCAGTAATGAAACAAGTGAAGTCTTTATGAGTGAGTCATTGAATCATTCACTCGAGATTTGTTTAAAAACGCTGATTCATTTAGTAATGAAACAAGTGAAGTCTTTATGAGTGAGTCATTGAATCATTCACTCAAGAGATTCGTTCAAAAACGCTGATTCATCCAGTAATGAAACAAGTGAAGTCTTTATGAGTGAGTCATTGAATCATTCACTCAAGAGATTCATTCAAAAACGCTGACTCTCCAAAGTTGCATTTATTTGATCAAAAATACACCAAAATTGTGAAAAAATTTTACAATGTAAATCAGCTGTTTTCTATGTGATTATATAGTAAAGTGTAATTTATATCATGTGATCAAACCTGAATTTTCAGCATCATTACTCCAGTCTTCAGTGTCACATGATCCTTCAGAAATCATTCTGATATGATGATTTGATGCTCAAGAAACATTTATGATTATTATCAGTGTTCATATTTTTATGGAAACCGTGACAAATTTTATTTTTCAGGATTCTTTAATCAATAGAAAGTTCAAAAGAACAGCATTTATTAGAAATAGAAACATTATAAATGTCTTTACTGTCACTTTTGATCAATTTAATGCATTCTTGATGAATAAAATAAAATTAATTTTCGCATTTTGACCCCAAACTTTTGAACAATAGTGTGTGTATATATGGGCAGATGATCCGTTTACTCCTGTAATCCTGATCCCGGTGTGTAATCCCGTCCCTCCCCCACAGATCCTGCAGAAAGTCTCCGTCACGGATCCGTCCCGGGAAAAGACTCTGTGTATCCTGAATCTCATCTGTGAGAAGAGCCTGTCCGGAGCGGCGCTGTCGTCCCGAGCGCACCACATCTCTCCGGTGTACGTGTCGGCGGCCATGCTGCTGGCGGCCCTCAGCTGGCAGTACCTGAACGCCACGGCGGGACCACCAGGGGGCGCAGACATGCAGGGACACTGAGACGCTTCCCTCCGAACGCCCGACGGCTGAACCTGCCAGAACAGGCTTGAGAAGGGCTCGGGATTTTTAGGTTGTTTTTTTATTTAGGTGAATCTCACAAACACACACGTCCGGCTCATGTTTCACCTCATTTTTCTCAAGCGAGAAAAAATAAGAAATAATATTTTGCATTAAGAAAATTAAGCCTATTATGATTTTTGACTTTGTAAAATATTTTTTTACACAAATGAAATTAAATAAAACATATTTTATTTAAAAAAAAAAAAAACATGTTATAAATTAAAATATAAATAATATATAAATTCAAATTTTATATATATATAATGCATAAATATAAATTACATTTATAAAAACATACATATACACACATATATACTTATATATAATTTATATATGTATGTATGTATGTGAATGTGTAGTTTTTATAAATGTAATTTATATTTATGCATTTTGTATAATATATATATATACACACTACTGGTCAAAAGTTTGGAAACATTACTATTTTTAATGTTTTTGAACGAAGTCTCTTATGCTCATTAAGGCTCCATTTATTTCATCATAAATACAGAAAAAACAATAATATTGTGAAATATTATTACAATTTAAAATTATGAATTTCTATTTTAATATATTTTAAAGTGTAATTTATTCCTGTGATGCAAAGCTGAATTTTCAGCATCATTACTCCAGTCTTCAGTGTCACATGATCCTTCAGAAATCATTCTAATATGATGATTTATTATCAATGTTGGAAACAGTTGTGCTGCTTGATATTATTTTATAACCTGTGATACTTTTTCAGGATTCATTGATGAATAAAAAGTTAAAAAATATCAGCATTTATTTAAAATAGAAATCTTTTGTAACGTTCAAACGTTTGGGGTCAGTCATTTTTATTTTTTTTTCTTTCTTTATTTTGAAATAAATTAATACTTTTATTCAGCACGGATGTGTTAAATTGATAAAAAGTGATAGTAAAGATTTATATTGTTAGAAAAGATTTATATTTTGAATAAATGCTGCTCTTTTTAACCTTTTATTCGTCAATGAATCCTGAAAAAGTATCACAGGTTATAAAATAATATTAAGCAGCACAACTGTTTCCAACATTGATAATAAATCATCATATTAGAATGATTTCTGAAGGATCATGTGACACTGAAGACTGGAGTAATGATGCTGAAAATTCAGCTTTGATCAAAGATATAAATTATATTTTAAAGTATATTAAAATAGAAAACCATAATTTTAAATTGTAATAATATTTCACAATATTATTGTTTTTTCTGTATTTATTATGAAATAAATTCAGCCTTAATGAGCAGAAGAGACTTCGGTCAAAAACATTAAAAATAGTAATGTTTCCAAACGTTTGACTGGTAATGTGTGTGTGTGTGTGTGTATATATATAATATATATATATATATATAATATATATATATATATATATATATATATATATATATATATATAATTATATGTATGGTCATCGGTCATAGATAGCTTAAATATTTAATTTCTGTGTTTTTGTGGTGAAATATGACCTGCACATGTTCCTGAGGTTCACCGGTTACAGTAATTGCGTCTTTGACGGATGTTCTTCAAGCTTCATCTGAGACTCTCAATGAAAATTATTGTAAAGTCATTTTCTGACGCTGAAGTTTTTTTTTTTTTTTTTTTTTTTTTTTTTCCCCATTTTTTTTTTTCCATCAAAAAAAAAAAAAAAAAAAAATCAAGCACACGTGCAGACAAGCACAGTTTTCATTACAATATAAAAATAATCTGTCCTTTAGACAGAAATTTGTTTGTTTTACCTTTAATAGTTCTCAAGTTTTAGGACCATTATGATTTGTTGCATTGTAAACTATTATAATTCATTAATTTCTGCACAATTTCTCAGTGCATTAAAAAAAATAATGTCCAAAAATACTTTTTCCCTCTTGATTATGAGGTGGAAAATGACCCAGACGTGGTTTTGTCAGGTGTCATGTGGTTTTGAAGATCATACGTGTGGAAATGTTTAACGTCCGGTCGGGTCTCATCTCAACACTGGATCATAGTTCTGGTTTTGCACATGAATTGGTCCATTTTCATCGGGTCAGTTTAATTATTCAGTCACTGCGGAGTGAAGATTATCTGCCGTACGACTGCAAAGTGTCCTTAATATTCAGCTTTTATGTGGAAAAGCTTGTACATACCAACATTCGGTTTATTTAGCATTGCTATGTAATGTGGGAGTTTGGTTTGTAAATAAATTTAGAGAATATGAATATATTCAAATGTCTCATTTGATTCATTGCTGCTTTTAGCTTTTAGGAATGAAGGAAAATCCTGTAAACTCTTTCTATTATTTTTTTATGAGGAAAAGTCGTATAAATGTGTTGGTCAGGTGATGTTACACCTGCAGCATGAACACTTTTTGCTTGTCTTGTGACGCTGTAAAAGACACCTGACAGTCGGTCACATGACGAGGGTTTTTAAAGGAGCAAATTTCACATTTTGTGGCATTGTGAATCTTCAGCTTGAGCGACGGAGGAACAGAATCTGATGCTCAGGTAACGGCTTGTTTTCGTGATATTAGTGTTTAGGATCTTGAATGTTTTGAAATCATTTTGATTTTATCTGAGACCTTTATATGTATAGTATAAAATATGTAAGTTTTATTATATTAAATATGGAAAATCAAATGTTTCTATGATGTAATTGTATGTATTTATTGACATTTTATCTAATTTAAATATATTTTTAATTTTTATTAGTCTTAATTTGTCTTCACATAAATATTACAAACATGATTAATCAAATATTGCAATGAAATTGTAACAAGTTTTAATTAAAAAATTGAAAATAATAATTTTGTTAGATTTTTTTCATTTAGAATAATTTCATATTTTTAATTAATTCTTAATATTACAAAATATTTCAATGAAATTGTAACAAGTTTTAACTTAAAAAAACTCAAAATATATATATTTTTTTGTATTTTTTATTTACATAAATATTACATACATGGTTAATCAAATGTTTAAATGAAATTGTAACAAGTTTTAATTTTAAAAATCTCAAAATAATTATTTTATGTGTTCTATTATAATTTAAATGTTATCTAATTTAAATATGTTTTACATTTTTAACTTTTATTAGTCTTAATTTGTCATTTTTATTCACATAAATATTACATATCTGGTTAATCAAATATTTTAATGAAATTGTTACAAGTTTTAAATTTAAAAAATCTCAAAATAATTTAAATAATTTTTTTAATAATTTGATGTAATTTAAATGTTTTATATTTTTTAGTTAATATCTTAATTTTTTTTATTAGTCTTAATTTATCTTTTTTATTTCTATGAATATGACAAATATAGTTAAACATTTTTTAAATAAAAAAAAATGTATTTGTAATTTAGATTTTATATGATTTAAATGTATTTTATATCTTTTTATTAATATATATATTTTTTTATTTTCTTATTCACAAGAATATTAAATCTGAAATATCAGCCACATATCTGAGCCAGTAATAATTCTCATTTCCTTCCTCCTCAGGATGTTGCGTCTCAGTTTCCTGTGTCTGTTCTCCCTGCTGTCCGTCACCTGTGGCCGCCCGCAGCTCTCCACAGGGTCACATGACATGGTCGACATCATCAATACGGCCAAGACCACATGGACGGTCAGAGGGGTTTTACAGTATCTCATCATCAGAATTACGACTGATGCACCTGTTTATCGCTCTCTCTTCCTCTTTTCTTTCCATTCCTCTCTTTCGTTTCTTCACAGGCGGGTGTGAATTTCCAGAACATGAAGGACGGGTATCTGAAGTCTCTCTGTGGGACGCTGCTGAAGGGCCGCCGACTGCCTGATACGTGAGTGACATGATCACATGACACATATGAGACTCAAACTTCACATTAAAATTTCAGTAGATCTTTCTCTAAAATGCAATTAATTTGCATGCTAATATTGTTTGATTGATGTTCATTTGTATCGTTCAATCAGTTGAAAAGCATCTGCCGCATACATGAATGTAAATCTGTGTTTTGTTCTACTGCAATAACATCTGTGTTTTACACACACTAACATTTTATTGGGAAGAAGCTGTGAAATAAAACTGTACGTGTCTCACTCACATGGTACATTTTCATTAAACTAAACTCTCATTATGGTAAAGATTTTAAAGTACTAATATATTATGGTAATATTTATTGTACAACCTTTAATTTGCACTACTATAATATAAGTAAATAAATATATAACACTGAGATATAATGACAAAAATTGCACTATATTAAATAAATAAAAATAATTAAATAAATAACAATGATAAATAATGACAAAAATTGCCCTTAAATAAATAAATAAATAAATGAAAATTACTAAATAAATAACAATGATAAATAATGACACAAATTGCCCTTAAATAAATAAATAAACAAATAAATAATGGGAAATAATGACAAAAATTGCACTATATTAAATAAATAAAAATAAATAAATAAATAAATAACAATTACTAAATAAATAACAATGAGAAATAATGACAAAATTGCACAATATTATATAAAAATAAATAAATAAATAACAATGATAAATGACAAAAATTGCCCTTAAATAAATAAATAAATGAAAATTACTAAATAAATAACAATGATAAATAATGACAGAAATTGCACTATATTATATAAATAAAAATAAATAAATAACAATTATAAATAATACCAAAATTTGCCCTTAAATAAATAAATAAACAAATAAATAACAATGAGAAATAATGACAAAAATTGCACTATATTAAATAAATAAAAATAAATCAATAAATAACAATTAGAAATAATGCCAAAAATTGCCCTTAAATAAATAAATAATTAAGAATTACTAAATAAATAACAATGAGAAATAATGACAAAAATTGCACAATATTATATTAAAATAAATAAATAAATAACAATGATAAATAATGACAAAAATTGCCCTTAAATAAATAAATAAATGAAAATTACTAAATAAATAACAATGATAAATAATGACAAAAATTGCCCTTAAATAAATAAATAAACAAATAAATAATGGGAAATAATGACAAAAATTGCACTATATTAAATAAATAAAAATAAATAAATAAATAAATAAATAACAATTACTAAATAAATAACAATGAGAAATAATGACAAAATTGCACAATAGTATATAAAAATAAATAAATAAATAACAATGATAAATGACAAAAATTGCCCTTAAATAAATAAATAAATGAAAATTACTAAATAAATAACAATGATAAATAATGACAGAAATTGCACTATATTATATAAATAAAAATAAATAAATAACAATGATAAATAATACCAAAAATTGCCCTTAAATAAATAAATAAACAAATAAATAACAATGAGAAATAATGACAAAAATTGCACTATATTAAATAAATAAAAATAAATCAATAAATAACAATTAGAAATAATGACAAAAATTGCCCTTAAATAAATAAATAATTAAGAATTACTAAATAAATAACAATGAGAAATAATGACAAAAATTGCACAATATTATATTAAAATAAATAAATAAATAACAATTAGAAATAATGAAAAAAATTGCAAAATATTATATTAAAATAAATAAATAAATAACAATTAGAAATAATGACAAAAATTGCACTACATCAAGTAAATAAAATAAATAAATAAATAATAAGAACAAGGACAAATAATGAGTAAATTGCACTACATTACATTAAATAAACACATTTAATGAGCACATTACAGTAATGAGAATTTAAGGGGGTAAATGTGCAAAATTGTCTTGCAAAATAATAATGTCACAATGAAAAATAGGCTTAATTTTCTTTATGTAAAACATATTTTCTTAATTACATTTACATTCATGCATTTATCCAAAGCGACATACAAAAGAGGAACAAAAGCAATTAGTCAAAGAACTAATATTCGTAACATACAATGACAGGATTATTACACACACTTAAAAAACTAATGTTGTTGAACAATGTTTTTGTGGAAAGTGGTTTTGAAAGTGCATGAAGGGATTTCAGTAAATATATGGAAAACTCACCAAGTTATTTAATATAAACAACTCATTTTCTCCACCTGTAGGGTGAAACACGCCGCCAATGTGAAGCTTCCGGACAGTTTCGACCCGCGGTCCGAGTGGCCGTACTGCAAGAGCCTGGGTCAGATCCGGGATCAGGGGAACTGCGGGTCCTGCTGGGTAAAGAGCGTCTCAACACGAGTGCTGACCCTCTGACACGTGTGACGTCTGTGATGACCGTGTGTGTGTGTGTGTGTCCGCAGGCGTTCGGGGCGGTCGAGGCCATCTCTGACCGCATCTGCATCCACAGCAAAGGAAAAGTGTTGGTGGAGATCTCCGCTGAAGACCTGCTGTCCTGCTGCGATCAGTGCGGCTTCGGGTGCGCCCCATCATCATCATCACTGGACTGTCAGGAGAAACATCTGAGACAGACTGAGCCGTGACATCTGTGTTCTCTTTGTTTGAGGCAGGTGTTCTGGAGGTTATCCGGCAGAAGCGTGGGACTACTGGACTAAATCCGGCCTGGTGACTGGAGGACTTTATGGCTCCAATGAGGGTGAGTCTGGATCAGAACACCAGTGATCCCATCTGGATCTTTAGCCTTTCCTAATTTAGGTTAAGGATAGTAGATTTATGGTAAAGTTTCATTTGTCAAATCTGCAGCAACACACTTTTGTGGCGTGAATATTATTCTAAATATCTCCTTTTGTGTTCTGCAAAAAAACTCATGACATGAATCATAATTATAAAACTATAAAACTTTGGTGCAATAATGTGGTTTGTGCACTGGAGAAATAAAATATTAAATTAAAATATTAAAATAAATATATTACAATAAATAAAAATAAAATATTTAAACAAATTAAAAATAAAATAAAATATTAAAGTAAATTAAAAAAACATTAAAAAAATAACAAGATAAAATACTAAAAATAAACAAAAATAATTAAAATGAATAACAGAATACTATAAAATAAAATATCAAAATATTAAAATAAATTAAAAATAAAATAAAATATTAAAGTAAATAAAAAAACATTACAAAATAACAAGATAAAACACTAAAAATAAACAAAAATAAATAATTAAAATGAATAATAGAATACAATAAAACAAAATATTGAAATAAATAAAAAAACAAGAAATAACAAAATAATAAAACAAAATATAAAATAAAATAACTAAATATTAAAATAAATAAAATATCAAAATAAAAATAAAAATATTCAAATAAATTAATAATAAAATAAATGTTAAAATATGTTAAAGTAATAAAATAAAAAATAACATAATAAAATAAAATATAATAATAATAATAAATTGAAAAAATAATATAACAAAATATGAAAATAAAATAAATTAACAAAATATTAAAAAAACAATAAAAAACAAAAAATAAAAATAAAATAAATAATAAAATACAATAAAATAACTATATATATATATAAACAAATAATATAATATTGAAATAAAAAAATAAGAAATAACAAAATAATCAAATTAAATATAAAATAATAAAATATTTTTTTTTAAAAATATAAAGTAAAACAATTAAATATTAAAATACAGACAATTATAAATAAAATATAAAAATATTAAAATAAATTATTATTAAAATTTGTTAAAATAATAAAATAAAATTTAAAAATAAATAATTTAAAATATTAAACTGAAATAAAAAATAAAATAAAACATTAAAATACATAAAAAATAACAAAATTAACACTATTAAAAAAGTAATAATAATAAAAAAATTTACAATAAAATAACAATATATCATTTAAATAAAGTAAAATAACAAAATATTGAAAAAACATTAAGAAATAACATTTTAAATAAAAAAATAAACATTAAAATAAATAAAAAATAATAATATCAAATATTAAAATAAAATGAATCTAATGATAATAATAATAAAATAGATGTTTTTGAACACTTCTAGGTTGCAGACCCTACACCATCCCGCCCTGTGAGCATCATGTGAACGGCACCCGGCCGCCGTGTTCAGGTGAGCAGGACACACCGGAGTGTAACGCGGCCTGTATCCCGCAGTACAGCGTCCCCTACAAACAGGACAAGCACTTCGGTGAGTTCACTGCACCTTCCTCTTCTGTCTGTAAGCTTCCAAGCCTCGACCGCCTCACGTCACGTGTCTCCGTCGCCCCCTGCAGGCTATAAAGCGTACAACCTCCCGTCGGACCAGCAGCAGATCATGACTGAACTGTACAACAACGGTCCGGTGGAAGCGGCCTTCACCGTCTATGAGGACTTCCTGCTCTACAAGACGGGTCAGGAAGCTTTAATCATGTGTCTTTAGCGGTCATCTGCAGAACCGGTCAGTTATTCTGTTTGATCTCTCAGGCGTTTACCAGCATGTGACCGGGTCCGAACTGGGCGGCCATGCCGTGAAGATCCTGGGCTGGGGAGAAGAGAAGGGAACGCCGTACTGGCTGGTGGCCAACTCCTGGAACTCCGACTGGGGCGACAACGGTGAGAACCGACCCGGATCACCGCTGGATGATGATGATGATGATGATGCACACTGTTGCATTTTTATTATAATAACTTATTGCCAAAATATTGTGTATAATAATTACATTAATTTATTATTTAATAATACATTCATGGAATTATTTTAAACCGTAATTATTATATTATTGCATATTTTATATAATAGTTGCTCATATTTTAAGATACAGTTTTAAATAACAAGATAAAATATTAAAAATAAACAAAAATAAAAAACTAAAATAACAACATATTAAAATAAATGTAAAAAAATAGAATAACAAAATTAAAATAAAATAACTAAATATTGAAATAACTTTAAAAAAAACAAGAAATAACTAAATAATAAAATAAAATACAATATTTTTTAATTATAAAGTAAAATAATTAAATGTTTAAATAAAATTATAAAATAAAATATCAAAATATTAAAATAAATTAATATTAAAATATGTTAAAGTAATAACATAACAAAATATAAAAATAAAACATTAATACAATTATTATAAATTGTAATTATTATACATTATTTTTATATTATTGCATATTTTATATAATAGTTGCTCATATTTTAAGATACAGTTTTAAATAACAATATAAAATATTAAAAATAAACAAAACTAAAAAACTAAAATAACAACATATTAAAATAAATACAATAGAATAACAAAATTAAAATAAAATAACAAAATATATTGAAATAACTTTAAAAAACAAGAAATAACTAAATAATAAAATAAAATATAATACAATATTTTTTAATATTTTTTAAATATTTATTAATGCTACAATAAAATTATAAAATAAAATATCAAAATATTAAAATAAAGTAATATTAAAATATGTTAAAGTAAAAACATAAAATATAAAAATAAATAAAAAATTAAAACATTAATAAAATTATTACAAATTGTAATTATTATACATTATTTTAATATTATTGCATAGTTTTTTTATATTTTAAGAAACCGCTTTAATATCAGTTTCTTATATTGCAATAATTGTAAAATTATAATAATAATTTCTTATAAATATAATGTATAATATTTATAATGTACAGTAATTGAGGGATATTCCTCAGTCATATTGCAGTATATTTTTTAATAATATTGCATAATTAATGTTACAGTTTCTTATATTGTATTTTGTGGAAATTAATCTAATAATAATAACTGTTTATTATTAAGTGTAATAAAATAATGTATAATACTAATACTAATAATTTATAATAATTACAATAATTTGTAGGCTATATATGATAATTATACATTATTTTAATATTGGATATTTAATAGTTATTAATAATTATATATATATATATATATATATATATATATATATATATATATATATATATATATATATATATATATATATAATTAATTAAAATAATGTATAATAATTATTTATAATAATAATATTATATTTATAATAATACATTAATAAATAATACATTTTTTATATAAGTTTCTTATATTTTTAAAAACTAGTATCAAAGAATATTTTGTGGAAATTATTATGATATATAATTTATTACTAAAATAATGTGTAATATTTATTATTTACAATAATTTAAACCTTTATTATTGTAAATGTGCTAGATTTGACCGAGCGCTACACAGTGTTTGTTAGCTGAAGGTTTTGTCTTCTGCAGGTTATTTTAAGATCCTGAGAGGCCGTGATGAGTGCGGGATTGAGAGTGAGATGGTGGCGGGAGTTCCTCAGCTGTGAACCTTCATCACTGCGCTTTAACCTGGATTTTACATGATGCATGATAAACAGAAATATGAATATGAATCTGTGTCTCATTGTCATAATGCATTCTGAAATAATACACAACAATTGATTAAAAGCAGTTATGGTAATGTGAAAAATAAAATATATCATTTACATTTCATATTATGGTAATATTTATTGTACAGCCTTTAATTTATGATGATGTTCATTACATAGTATTACAGTGTTTGTCACCCGGTGGCTATTTTTAGTACTGCACCTAAACAGAATTTCACAGGAACCTCAATTTTAGTGATATCAACTTCAAATTCATGTTCAAAAAGGAAGTTAAGACATTTCTCCTTATATAGACACTTTTTGGCTTATAAAGTGTTCTTTAAAATTGAGTAAAGCGTAATTAGCTGGTGGATTTACTTACTGTAGAGTTAATGAAAGTTATCTTGAGCATTGTAATGTTGACTGGAAAGATTTTAAAAAGAGCCGTTCATTCATAAATCCGTAAGATCTTACCTTCATGCTGTGGAAATACAAACCAGAAGACACAACACAACGAGCGCAGCGCTGAAAAGGGGCGGAGTTACAGAAGGGTGGTTGATTATGATTTGACTTATTTTAACTTTAGTTAGTGTGTAATGTTGCTGTTTGAGCATAAACAACATCTGCAAAGTTACGACGCTCAAAGTTCAATGCAAAGGAGATACTTTCTTTTACAGAAATTGCTGCTTAAGGACTACAACAAGCTTCTTCCTGGGTTAGTGACATCACAAACCCTCAAATTTACATAAACCCCGCCTCTGAGAACATACAACAAAGGGGGCGGGGCCATGTTAGGCTGCTTTAGAGAAGAGGAAGAGTTGTTGTAGTAGAGTGTTGTTGACATGTCGTCATTTTACGCCGGACTGCTTCACAAACGAGGGTCAATTCAACACAAAAGATGAACATGACGGCACATGCTAGTGGATGAGTTGAATCAACTCCTCAGCAACTACATCAATTTATCCACTAACCATTCAGAAACGTCCAGTTTCATTCTAAAAGTTGTAACTTCTTCCTGAGTCTCTCCATCTGTGTCGACTCCGGTTTGAACAATGTAAGGCTGAACACTTTAGTCATTTTGGCTGCGTGAGATTCTCCAGCTTTGTTGTTGTTGAGCTGTTAAAGCTCCGCCCTCTTCTGGAAAGGGGGCGGGGAGCAGCAGCTCATTTGCATTTAAAGGGACACACACAAAAATGGCGTGTTTTTGCTCACACCCAAATAGGGGCAAATTTGACAAGCTATAATAAATGATCTGTGGGGGATTTTGAGCTGAAACTGAAACTGGGGACACCAGAGACTTATATTACATCTTGTAGAAGGTGTATAGGCTTATATTACATCTTTCTGACTTTTGTTGAATATGAGATGGGAAAGATGTTTTGTTGTTGTTGTTTTACAAAATTATAGCCAATCAGTATTGTTTAAATGCATAAAAAAATTAATGAATATGTTCATACATACAGGGAATTGTGTGTTTATTATTTATTATATTATTATATTATAGATCGTGTTCCAGCATATGTGACGCCAACACTTGAAAACAGCACAGATCAACCACTTCTCTTACTTTTGCATTTTTCTATTAAAAACAAAGATACACACTTCAATGACGCAAGAACTGGTTTCAGTTCTGTTTTAGACAGGTGCTTTCAGACAGATATTTCAACAGTGTTTATGTCCCGGTTAATATCACACACTTCAGTATAGTATAGGTCATGAAAGGGAGAAACTGCAACGCGCAAAATAGCGGAATAAATCCCGCCTTCTAAGTAACAGAGCCAATTGCTGATCGATAAAGTCATTGCGTCACTGCAACTGCCGTTAGAAGCGCGGTTCCCATAGAAACCTGAGACTCGCGTTTATGACTGCACATGCGCATTGGCTCGTCTAGCCTGAAAAATAAGCGTTTTTAACGCTATTTGAGAATAAGAAATAACATTTATGGAACAGCTCATGTCAGATTTTGTTGCTGATTTGAAATACGTTATTTAATTGTGAGTTCGCCAAGCAGTTTTTGAATTTCTTGGATTCCCGAAATGGCTGCCCGGAGGCGTCGAGTGAACAGACTTTCCTTGAAAGCAAAGTCGGCCATCTTTGAAACGCCTATCGGTCATCCAAGTGCAGCTCCTATCTCTTTGAATGGGGAAACATCAAATTCTCCAAAGATGTTCACCAAGCTTTCGATTAAATTTCATATTTGAAATCACCAATGAAATCTGACAACAACTGCCTCATAAACTCTCTTTCCGAACGCTCGAATTAAAAAACGGTATTTTTCAGGCTGGATCAAGCTAGCAAGCACAGTCCTAAATGCGCGTCTCTTGTGCCTCATTTCGGAGGCGCGTGTCTGACTGTTTCTATAGGAACCGGAGCTTCTAACGGCCGCTGCAGTGACGCGATGACTTTACCAATCGGTGATTGATTCTTATTTAGAAGGCGAGACTTATTCCGCCATATTGCTCGTTGCACTTTCTCCCATTCAAAACAATACGAGTGACGCTTCTTGAGTTATGCTATAGTCTTTTCTTTAGTGTAATTCAAAAGTGACCGAAACCGAAACCGGACACATGCATTACCATGGAAAGGAAACTTTAAAACATTTTAGCAGCTCAATTTTTGTGATATCAAATTCAAATTTGGAACGCAACTTAGTTAGATGTACGGCTTTGATTTTCTAGCAATTTTTAGAGTCCAGGTTATTTTGTAAAATATTTTTTTGGATTAAATATAAATATTTAGTTCACTAAATTTGCTTTACAATAAACTTAAGCTTCTACAACATATTTACAATTTTATTTTTTTAATCTGCTGAATGTCGTCTTCAAAAACAGGTCTGTACTCCAAAGAATTCATGAATTACAACCATTTTGAGTTCAAAACTGTGAGCTCAGGACAAGAGTATTATAGATTGGGGCAAGTTGTCACACTTCAGTTTCAAGTTATTTATATATTTAATTAATTACCGTTGGCGATGTTTTGATAGTTTTGGATGTTAATATACTTGTTATAATTTGCTAAAAAATAAATAAAATATAAAATATTTTAAAAAACCACTACAATTGCAAGAAAATAAAATAGAATTCTAGATAAAAACATGTAAATGATGTAAAATGAAAAAACAACACACACACACACACAAAAGGTCAAAATTATGATGACAAACAATAATTATGGCTCAAAAATTCTAAATTACAAGGTGAAGGCCATTATTATGACAAAAAGTTGGAATTATGCTGAAAACTATGAGGAAAAAGTCATAATTATGAGATAAAAGCCATAATTATAACAGAAAAAGTCAAAAGAGGAATATTTAATTATGACACGAAAGGTCAAAATTATGAGATATTAAGTCAAAATTATGACAAAAAATCCAAATCATGAGATAAAAGCCATTATTATGGCATAAAAAGTCAAAACTATCCAAAAATCTAAATTATGAGATACTATGTCATAATTATGATAAAATATATGTGTGACATGATATAAGCATTATAATAATGACATAAAAAGTCAAAACTATATAAGAAAAAATCTATTATGACATTAAATTTCAAAATTATGATAAAAGCTTCATAATTATCACATCAAAATTCAAAATTATGAGATAAAAGCCATTATTATGGCATAAAAAGTCAAAACTATGAGGAAAAAGTCATAATTATGATCCAAAAATCTAAATTATGAGATACTATGTCATAATTATGATAAAATATATGTGTGACATGATATAAGCATTATAATAATGACATAAAAAGTCAAAACTATATAAGAAAAAATCTATTATGACATTAAATTTCAAAATTATGATAAAAGCTTCATAATTATCACATCAAAATTCAAAATTATGAGATAAAAGCCATTATTATGGCATAAAAAGTCAAAACTATGAGGAAAAAGTCATAATTATGATCCAAAAATAATATAATTGTTATAATTTACTAAAAATAAATAAAATATAAAACATTTAAAAAAATAAAAAATAAAAAAAGCACTACAATTGCAACAAAATAAGACAGAATTCTAGATAAAATAATGTAAATGATGTAAAACAATAAATACAGCATAAAACAGGGAGGGGCTTTTCCGCTTTTCCTGTCAATCATATGGAAAAATGGGCGTGGTATAAGAGGACTTCGACCTATGAGAAAACCGACATTTAAATTTAGATATGAATACATAAATAATTCCATTTGCAAACCCAAACACGCACATCAAACGTTTTTGACGATTGACTCTCGATATAACGCGTCAAAGTCCCGAAAGCAGGCGTCGGTGTTTCGGAAATATATCAGGAAACAAACGGAATCCGCTCTGAATCCCGAAATGGAAGGACTTTAATACCTTTAGCTTTAGCCTGTTAGCCTGGACTGCATGTGTGTGTGTTTATATCAACAATAGTGGATTCTCATTCACATCTACACGAATAAGAAGAGCGTTTATATGATCGACGAGAACATCAAGTGAAGAAGGAGCTGCTGGATCTTCAGGGATGTAGTGTTTGTTTAGGTGGGTTCTTGTTTCTTCAAACATGCGCATGCATTTCCTGCAGGATCCAATATATGTCCTTATTATATCTGTTTTCAGATAACATGCATGTCAGGACCATGTTTCAAATGCGTGCAACAGAAAATAATTTAAACATACAGCATTTGGCCTATGCGTCGATCACGATATATAAAGTTATGCATGATGTCATCTTTATAAAATGTTTAATTTTAATGCATGCACGTAATGTTGTCTTTTGTGCATGAATTTCCATATGAAAGCTCGACTGTAATGTGATGCACGTGACGTCATTTTGCATGCATTCGCGTAAAATTACGTGACATCTCAGACGTGATAAACGTGGGTTTCACTCTCTGTTGAATAGGATTATGTCATTTATCTGTTCAGTTTAACCCCCCATCATGTAACCAAAGCAGATTGATTTGAGATATCAGATGCTTTGGCTCAATCTAATCACAGCTTATCTCAAATCAAACACTGGCTTTGTTGATCTTGAACAATAATGAGTGAAGATATGCCATCATCAGAGGTGATCTAATGGCTTCACCCCCAAAAAACAAGCTCAGCCTCAACAGATCCAGTCTGAATCGACAGTTTTCCGACTCGGAGCTGATGTTTTTGTCAGTGGGTTTATTGCAGCAACCTGTATGTGACCTATTGACCCACGACTAGAGATAACGGCAGACATATTAAGGGGCCGATATTGGCCTCCTTCTGCTTTTTCTGTGTTTGTTAGGACAGGAACGCTCGGGCAACGCTGCACGACGGAAGGAGAGGCCCCGATACCGGACTGGAAAGAGTTGCTGCGTCTCAGGGGTCCGTAATGGAGAAGACGGAGAAGAGGCCTGGATACTTTGCCAGGTGAGATGTGCTCGCTTTAAATAACACTGGATTTACACAGGAACCACTTGACAGGAAGTGTGAGGCAAATGGGCAGAACGCCGTACAGTCATGCGAGCGACATTAAGATCTGGAAATGATGATAATGCTGCTGTGGTGCGTCTGAAAGAGGAATTGATAACTTTCTTTTGGTTGGTACATGCTTTTTTCTAGCAGATTTTGCTGTAGATCTTGTTGCTGGTGTGGAAAATTGTTCACTCAAATCATTGTTTACTCACCCTTGTGATTCTCCGAACTTATGAAGGCCTATTTCTGCCACATAAGAAAAAATATGCTTTGGTAAATCATATTTATGATGCAAAAAGTCAAAACTATGAGGTATTAAGTCATAATTATGACATAAAAGGTAAAAATTATGATGACAAACAATAATTATGGCACAAAAAAAGTCTAAATTACAAGGTAAAAGCCATTATTATGACAAAAAGTTGGAATTATAATAAGATATGAGGAATAGATAAAAGCCATAATTATAACAGAAAAAGTCAAAACTGAGGAATATTCATGACATGAAAGGTCAAAATTATTAGAAATTAAGTCAAAATTATGCCAAAAATTCTAAATTATGAGATAAAAGCCATAATTATAACAGAAAAAGTCAAAAGAGGAATATTCAATTATGACATGAAAGGTCAAAATTATTAGAAATTAAGTCAAAAATATAACAAAAATTCTAAATTGTGAGATAAAAGCCATCATCATGGCATAAAAAGTCATGAGGAAAAAGTCATATTTATGATCCAAAAATCAAAATGATGAGATACTATGTCATAATTATGATAAAATATATGTGTGACATGATATAAGCATTTTAATAATGACATAAAAAGTCTAAACTATGAGGAAAAAAAATCTATTATGACATTAATGGTCAAAATTATGATAAAAGCGTCATAAAAATTCAAAATTATGAGATAAAAGACATAATTATGACCGAAAAAAGTCATAATCATGACATAAATAGACAAAATTATGAGAAAAAAGCCATTATTATGACATACAAAAGATGAAACTATGAGGAAAAATTCATAATTATGACAAAAAATTACAAATTATGAGATAAAAGCCATTATTATGGCATAAAAAGTCAAAACCATGAGGGGAAAAAGTCATAATTATGATCCAAAAATCAAAATGATTGATTATTGATATGTCATAATTATGATCAAATATATGTGTGACATGATATAAGCATTATAATAATGACATAAAAAGTCAAAACTATGAGAAAAAAATCTATTATGACATTAAAGGTCAAAATTATGATAGAAGCGTCATCGTAATTATGACATAAAATTAAAAATTATGAGATAAAAGCCATAATTATGACAGAAAAAGTCATAATCATGACATAAATAGACAAAATTGAGATAAAAGCCATAATTATGACATAAGAAAGATAAAACTATGAGGGAAAAGTCATAATTATGACACAAAAGTCAAAATTATGAGATAATACATTATAATTATGATAAAATACATGTGTGACATATGATATAAGCATCATAATTTTGACAAAACTATGAGGAAAATTCTATTATAACATAAAAGGTCAAAATTATGATAGAAGCGTCATCATAATTATGACAGAAAATTAAAAATTATGAGATAAAAGCCTTAATTATGACATAAAAAGACAAAACTATGAGGAAAAAGTCATAATTATATATAAACTTATGAGGACGTTTCAATTATGACATAAAAAGTAAGTAATAATTATGGCATAAATATTTGGAATTATGATAAAAAGTCATATTTTTGACAAAAAGTTCAGATTATGACATAAAAAGTCAAAATTATTAGATGAAAAACCAAAATTGTCAAAGTTGAAATGATGACACAAAAAGTCATAATTATAACATAAATTTTGACTTTTTAATGTAATAATTTTTTCCTTGGGTGCTTGAAACAGGCTTCCATACAAACATTTATGATTTCCTATCTCCAATAACACTATCACAAGTTTGACTCCATATCATAAAAGTAATTCACATGACCTCTGAAGACATGTGACAGTTTTAAATGAATTGTTTTAGTGTCAGCTGTGATGTCATTGGTTCAGGTGTGTGATGAAGCACTTTGAATATGTGAGGAGGAAGATTTTCATATTATTTAGACCGAAACACCGACCCACAAGCCACCAGGAATCTCTCAGATTGATGAGACACAGGATGCCGCGACCTCAGAGGAAACGTGCTTCACTTACGCCTTCATTTCGCTCACGTTAATGTAAGGCTGAACACTTTAGTCATTTTGGCTGCGCGAGATTCTCCAGCTTTGTTGTTGTTGAGCTGTTAAAGCTCCGCCCTCTTCTGGAAAGGGGGCGGGAGCAGCAGCTCATTTGCATTTAAAGGGACACACACAAAAACGGCGTGTTTTTGCTCACACCCAAATAGGGGCAAATTTGACAAGCTATAATAAATGATCTGTGGGGGATTTTGAGCTGAAACTTCACACACACATTCTGGAGACACCAGAGACTTGAAAAGGGGCGTTATAGGTGCACTTTAAAGTTGAGTGTGTAAGTGAATTTGATTGATTCCTCAGATCATGTGTGTTGTTGAGGAGAGTGTTCTGTTACATTACTAGATGCAACATTTTCACAGAAAACGAAAGAAAAAAATCTCACAAATGGACTGTTGGAATAAAGCTGAAATAAAATAAAATGGAAATTTTAGATGAAAAACTTGATGTCGCTCACTGGATAACATTCTATTTCCTGATGTGGGACATGAGCTCGGCGGAGGAATGTGTCCGTACTCGTTTTTAACTTCCCTCTCTAGTGTGTGTGTGTGTGTGTGTGTGTGTGTGTGTGTTATTGCAGCAGAGTCTTTCCTGCAGCTTCAGCTTTAACTGCGTCTCCAGTTTGATCGATCTGCTTCCCCCCGCCGTCATACTCCATTAGAGAATCTCTTTTCCAGTTTCTCCTCTCTCTCTTTCCCTGTCCATCTGTTTATGTAAATCTCTCATGGAACATGTCTGGAGCATATTTCACCTCAAAATCATAAAAAAATATGTATATGAAATTGTATTTCATATGAAAATGAATTCACTAATGAGAATTTGTGGCTAAAGGTGTTTATTTATGATTTCTTTTCTCATGATTTCAATTTTTTATGTCATAATTATGGCTTTTATCTCGTAATTTTAAATGTTTCACCTGAAAATCATAAAAAAATATGTATATGAAATTGTATTTCATATTATAATGAATTCAGTAATGAGAATTTGTGGTTAAAGGTGTTTATTTATGACTTATTTTCTCATGATTTCAACTTTTTATGTCATAATTCCGACTTTTTGTGTCATAATTATGGCTTTTATCTCATAATTCTAAATATTTCACCTCCAAAATCATAAAAAATATGTATATAAAATTGTATTTCATAATATAATGAATTCAGTAATGAAAATGTGTGGCTAAAGGTGTTTATTTATGATTTCTTTTCTCATGATTTCAACTTTTTATGTCATAATTATGGCTTTTATCTCATAATTCTAAATATTTCACCTGAAAATCATAAAAAAATATGTATATGAAATTGTATTTCATATTATAATGAATTCAGTAATGAGAATTTGTGGTTAAAGGTGTTTATTTATTATTTCTTTTCTCATGATTTCAACTTTTTATGTCATAATTCTGACTTTTTGTGTCATAATTATGGCTTTTATCTCATAATTCTAAATATTTCACCTCCAAAATCATAAAAAATATGTATATGAAATTGTATTTCATATTATAATGAATTCAGTAATGAGAATTTGGTTAAAGTGTTTATTTATAACTTATTTTCTCATGATTTCAACTTTTTATGTCATAATTCCGATTTTTTTTTTTGTGTCATAATTATGGCTTTTATCTCATAATTCTAAATATTTAATCTTAAAATCATTACAAAAATATGTATGTGAAATTGTATTTCATAATATAATGACTTCAGTAAAAAGTAAAAAGCCATAATTATAACAAAAAAAGTCAAAATTCAATTATGACATGAAAGGTCAAAATTATGACAAAAATTCTAAATTATGAGATAAAAGCCATTATTATGATCCAAAAATCAAAATGATGAGATACTCTGTCATAATTATGATAAAATATATGTGTGACATGATATAAGCATTATAATAATGACATAAAAAGTCAAAACTATGAGAAAAAAAAAATCTATTCTGACATTAAAGGTCAGAATTATGATAAAAGCATCATTATTATGACATAAAAATTCATAATTATGAGATAAAAGCCATAATTATGACATAAATAGACAAAATTGAGATAAAAGCCATTATTATGACATACAAAAATCAAAATTATGAGATTCTACGTTATACTTATGATAAAATATATGTGTGAAATATATGATATAAGCATCATAATTGTGACATAAAAAGTAAAAACTAACCAAATTTGTGGTTAAAGGTGTCTATTTCATGATTTCAACTTTTTATGTCATAATTCTAAATATTTAATCTTAAAACCATTACAAAAATATGTATATGAAATTGTATTTCATATTATTACTCATCAGTAATGAGAATTTGTTGTTTATTTGTCATAAAAATAATACAAAACCATACTGAGCTCTGTTCGGCCATCTTGGCTCTGCCCACTGCAGTTTCTCTGGATTTGGCACAGATTCACAATTACATCAGCCACCAGAGGAAAAGTGTCATGAGTCTGTGGAAGGATTTTATTTCATTAAGTTTCTTTCGACAGAGTTGATGCTGATGATGTTGTATTTTGTCTTGCAGGCTGAAGAAGAAACGGCAACAGAAGCAGAGCCAATCGGAGAAAGTGGATGCTGATTTGACGCCAGTCATCTGTGAGCCTGCTCCTATTGGACAATCTCAGGAGAGGAATGTGGAAAGAGAACAGCCTGAGAAAACCAAGAGTGGTCAAAATGACAGATCAGGTAAACATTCAGACAGTCTGAGCGTCCATAAAGTAAAGTTTTTAATCACCTTTATTTATATGGCGCATATACAATACAGATTGTTTCAAAGCAGCTTTACAGTGATAACAGAAGATTATCATTTATTATATTAGTTAATTTAGTCCAGCTCAGTTCTTTTCTCATCCAATGGTTTCAATGCAGTCAAATCAATAATATTGTTAAATATCAAGTGTCCCCAACTAAGCAAGCCAGAGGCGACAGTGGCAAACTTCATCAGGTGACAGAATGGAGAAGAAAAACCTTGGTAGAAACCAGGTTCAGTGCTCCAGGCTGCATTGTGGTCGTGTCTAGGAGCAGGTCCTCCGTCTGATCTGGATATGGACCGGATCCGGCTAACTACGGTAACCTCGGGATAAACAGAGAGACTAATATTAGCATACGCCATTCTTCAGGTGTTATGGGAAGAGTTCCCAGTTCCTATTATCAACTGGCCAGAATTTTGAGATCACAACAGACGTGAAGGACTATAATGCTTTAAGAGCTTGCTCAGGTACTGGGGAGCTAAACCATTCAGTGCTTTCTAAGTAATTAACAAGATTTTAATATGTATGTGATGTTTAATAGGGAGCTAATGCAGTGATGACAGAACCGGGCTAATACGGTCATGGTTCTAGTAAGAACTCTAGCTGCTGCGTTTTGGACCAGCTGGAGTTTGTTTATTAAGCGTGCAGGGCAACCACCCAGTAATCTAGCTTTGAGGTCATGAACGCATGAACTAACTGTTCTGCATTTGTCATTGAGAGCATATGTCGTAGTTTAGATATATTTTTAAGATGGATTGCGGTTTTACAGATGCTAAAACATGGCTTTCAAATGAAAGATTGGTATCAAAGAGCACACCCAGGTTCCTAACTGACGACGAAGACTTAACCGAGCAGCCATCAAGTGTTAGACAGTATTCTGGGTTATTATGTGTGGAGGTGTTTGGTCCAATAATTAAAACCTCTGGGGTTTTTTTTTTTAGAAGAAAGTAGTAGGAAATTACTAGTCATTCAGTCTTTTATATCAACTATGCATTCTGTTAATTTTGTGAGTTTGTGGCATGCAGAAATATAGAGCTGAGTATCATCAGCGTAACAGTGAAAACTAACGCCATGCTTCCTAACGATATCTCCCAAGGGTAGCATGTACAGAGCGAAAAGCAACGGTCCTAGTACTGAGCCTTGTGGTACTCCGTACTAGGGCTGTGCAATTAATCGCAATCGCGATTTGAGCACATGCAATTTCTAAATCGCATAAGACTGCAATATTATTTATTAATTTATTTATATTTTAAAGGTCCCGTTCTTCGTGATCCCATGTTTCAAACTTTAGTTAGTGTGTAATGTTGTTGTTAGAGTATAAATAAAATCTGTAAAATTTTAAAGCTCAAAGTTCAATGCCAAGCGAGATATTTTATTTAACAGAAGTCGCCTACATCGAACGGCCAGTTTGGACTACATCCCTCTACTTCCTTCTTTAATGACGTCACTAAAACAGTTTTTTGACTAACCTCCGCCCACAGGAATACACAAGAGTTGCGTTTGTAGAGTGTGTTTGTCGCCATGTCGTCGAAACGCTGTTATTTTCATCCCGCAGTCCAATCACCGGGTCTGATTCCGGCTCAAATTGATAGGGTAAAATTAAAGACATGTTTACAATAACACTGAGCGCGTGCATCTCCACGTTATGGTAAGAGGCGTGACTTTTCCGGGCAAGATGCGCTAAACTGCTGTCAAATCACAACACAGGAACGGCTGGCACAATCAGAACTCGTTACGTATTTCTGAAGGAGGGACTTCATAGAACAAGGAAGTCATCAGCCCGTTTTTATGACAGTGGAAACAGCGGTATACAGATAAGTAAATTATGTGAAAAATACTGTGTTTTTTTACATGCGAAACATGAACACATGTTATATTGCACACTATAAACACAATCAAAGCTTCAAAAAAACACGAAAAACGGGACCTTTAATTCAGAATATTTTGGAGTATTTTGGATTCAGGAGAGAGGATGTGTCAGAGAGCAATGTAATTTGCAAGACCTGTGAGATTATTGCAACGAAACGGGGCAATACAACAAACCTGTTCCAGCACTTAAAACAGCGCCATAACAACTGTATGTTTAATGCATGTCGACAAAGTCCATCGAAACTAACAAAAGCACGCCTCAAAGCCAGCCTGAACCGACTCAACAAGTATCCGTCGTTCAAGTATTTGCAAGCATCACGCCTTATGAGAAAGGATCAAAACGGCACAAAGAAATTACTGACGTGATCACCTAACATATATGCAAAGACAGTGCCTGCGTACATCGTCAGTAAAGACGGTTTCCGAAGACTAATACAAACACTCGAAAAATAATGCCATATCTGTTTATCAAGCTGTTAATACCTATGTTATTTAAAGGTGCCCTAGAACTTTTTTTTAAAAGATGTAATATAAGTCTAAGGTGTCCCCTGAATGTGTCTGTGAAGTTTCAGCTCAAAATACCCCATAGATTTTTTTTTTTTAATTCATTTTTTTTTTAACTGCCTATTTTGGGGCATCATTAGAAATGAGCCGATTCAGGGTGCGCGGCCCCTTTAATTCTCGTGCTCCACGCCCCAAGAGCTCGCGCTTGCCTTAAACAACATAAAAAAAGTTCAAACAGCTAATATAACCCTCAAAATGGATCTTTACAAAGTGTTCGTCATGCAGCATGTCTAATACAGTGTTTGTTTTCATGTTTACATTGATTCTGAATGAGTTTGAGGCTGTGCTCCGTGGCTAACGGCTAATGCTACACTGTTGGAGAGATTTATAAAGAATGAAGTTGTGTTTATGAATTATACAGACTGCAAGTGTTTAAAAATGAAAATAGCGACGGCTCTTGTCTCCGTGAATACAGTAAGAAACGATGGTAACTTCAACCACATTTAACAGTACATTAGCAACATGCTAATGAAACATTTAGAAAGACAATTTACAAATATCACTAAAAATATCATGGATCATGTTATTATTGCTCCATCTGCCATTTTTCGCTGTTGTTCTTGTTTGCTTACCTAGTCTGATGATTCAGCTGTGCACAGATCCAGACGTTAATACTGGCTGCCCTTGTTTAATGCCTTGAACATGGGTTGGCATATGCAAATATTGGGGTCGTACATATTAATGATCCCGACTGTTATGTAACAGTCAGTGTTATGTTGAGATTCGCCTGTTCTTCAGAGGTCTTTTAAACAAATGAGATTTACACAAGAAGGAGGAAACAATGGAGTTTGAGACTCACTGTATGTCATTTCCATGTACTGAACTCTTGTTATTCAACTATGCCAAGGTAAATTCAATTTTTGAATCTAGGGCACCTTTAATTGTGAAATGTTTTGTTATGCACTTCTTGTGCACTGAATACATTTAGAATGTAGCATATTTGAAAAAGCAAAAGCCAAAATCGCAAATAAAATCGCAATTGCAATATTCATTTAAAAAAATTGCTATATAATATCGCAATATTTTGTCAGCCCTACTCCATTCTGAACTTGTGATCGGTATGACATCTTCGTTTACTGCTACAATCTGATAACGGTCAGATAAGTAATCAGGGTAATCCAAATTTAGTTTTAAAAATGGGTCTTAATGTTCTTATTTAGCTTCTATTTTAAATTGTATTAGAGTGCAAAAGTGCTTTTTCAGTGCATTGGTTCCGGAAGTGTTTTTTTCCATTTATTTCTCACATTTAACAAAGACTTAAAGTCTTTGTTAAAGCATTATAAGCCATGAACCAAGTCAACAATCTACAATTTGAATCACAACACTATAAACTTTGATTTGAAGCAAAAAAGTTTTTGAAAATCATACAAAGGTACAAGACTGTGACGGCTTTAGTGATAGAACTGCAATAATAATAATAATTACATATTGATGCAAGATTTTGAATACAGCACCTGAAACGTTCACAATATGACCAGGAATGTTTCTTAAGAAAGTAAATTTTGAGTTCATGTGACTATGTTTGTGAGGATCACAGGAAGTAACCAGCTCTGAGTCTGTTATTTATCTGAGTCAAACAGACAGGAAGAGGGTCAGCGCTTAGACCTGAGCACACAAACACAGTCCGACCTACAGATGAACTCCAGCGGCCGAGTCAAAGGTTACGTTTTGTTTGTTAAGGAAGTTACATAACTAAACCAGATAAGTTTTGCCTGGTGTAAAATAACTGACTGGCATTGAGCTGTATATAAAGACCAGAACTTTCACACAAGACCGTAAGAAACCACCAGAACACAACTGATAATAAATAGCACAATAGTTATATGTAGAATTCAGAAACCCTTGTTTTTAGTGACACCGGTGGCCGTTAGCGGAACTGCAGCCAGGAACTTTTTGCTCGCGCTTGCACTCGTAATGCACAAGTGATTCAACGGAACGGAAGAGAGGCTCTCAGGAGCGCGTGTAAACATTAAATCCTTTTGATTTCCCGGTGTCGTGACAAATCAGGTCCTCCCTCGAAATCGTGTCAGTTAATGATTATCCCAAGTATATACAAATTATATTAATTTAAAATACCCATATAGCTTGCTATATATAAGAAAACAAAAACAATTGAACGTATTTTCTTACACTTGATTAACTGTTAATTAATAAATAATAATTATAATAGCCTATTAAGTGAATAATTGAACATCATTAATTTGTTTTATTTATAACTGAAATACTTGGATATTTAACACTTAATTTAGGGTTAAAAAAGGGTTAGTTCACCCAAAAATGCAAATTCTGTCATTAATTACTCACCCTCATGTCGTTCCACACCCGTAAGACCTTCGTTCATCTTCAGAACACAAATTAAGATATTTTTGATGAAATCCGATAGCTCAGTGAGGCCTCAGCAATGGCATTTCCTCTCTCAAGATCCATTAATGTACTAAAAACATATTTAAATCAGTTCATGTGAGTACAGTGGTTCAATATTAATATTATAAAGCAACGAGAATATTTTTGGTGCGCCAAAAAAACAAAATAACGACTTATATAGTGATGGCCGATTTCAAAACACTGCTTCAGGAAGCTTCAGAGCGTCAATCAGCGGTTCAGAGCTCCAAAGTCACGTGATTTCAGCAGTTTGACACGCGATCCGAATCATGATTCGACACGCTGATTCATAACGCTCCGAAGCTTCCTGAAGCAGTGTTTTGAAATCGGCCATCACTAAATAAGTCGTTATTTTGTTTTTTTGGCGCACCAAAAATATTCTCGTGGCTTTATAATATTAATATTGAACCACTGTACTCACATGAACTGATTTAAATATGTTTTTAGTACATTAATGGATCTTGAGAGAGGAAATGCCATTGCTGAGGCCTCACTGAGCTATCGGATTTCATCAAAAATATCTTAATTTGTGTTCTGAAGATGAACGAAGGTCTTACGGGTGTGGAACGACATGAGGGTGAGTAATAAATGACATTATTTTCATTTTTGGGTGAACTAACCCTTTAAGTATTATATTAAGCAATTGTAAACAGGTGCTAATATAATATATATATATATATATATATATATATATATATATATATATATATTATAGCGCCTTTAAAGACGTTTTACTGTTTAGTTCTTTGCAACCTGCCATAGAAAGAGTTTTTGTCCGATATGGATATGATGACTATCTCTTGCATGCGTGTTCGGTCATGTAACCGCTGGAGGTGTTGTGTTGATGTCTCTTCTCTAGTTTCAGAGGAGCGCGGTGTTGAATGACGTTCGTATTGTTCTGTATGTTTGACATGCGCTGCGTGAGATGCAGCGGCTCATTACGCAGGCTGACGTCACTGAATAAACAACAGCGCTTTATGAGTCTTTAAAAGCTTTTGTCATCAGCTGATGTTCTCCGTGTTGTTCTATAACCGGGTGTTGATATGGACCAGTGATGTTTATTGACTGCTATAGTATTCATGTTTTACATTAGCTTTTATTTTTAAGTTTTCATTTTAATTTAGTCATTTTGTTTTGCGCATTTTAGTTTTTTGTTTTATTTTTAATAATTGTAGAATTTAAACTTACTTTATTTAAACATTTCTCATTTTCTTTTAAGTTTTTAGTTTTTTTTAATTGTTTTTAATATTTCTATTTTGCATTTAATTTATATGTTATATCTATTTCAGTTTTACTTTTAGTAATTTTTAGTGTTTGAACAATTTATTTTAACTAGTGCTGTCAAATCGATTAATTGCAATTAATTGCATCTAACGAACGTTTGTAAATGTGTGTATGTATACATATGTGTGTGTGTGTATATATTTATTTTTATATATACACACACACACATTAGGGCTGTCAAACGATTAGTCGCGATTAATCACATACAAAATAAAAGTTTGAGTTTGCCTAATATGTGTGTGTGTACTGTGTATAATTATTATGTATATATATAAATACACACACATTCATGTATATATTTGAGAAATATTTACAAGTATATGTATTTATTAATATTTTTATATAATTTATATTATATATAAATAAAATATTTTATACATAAAATATTTATCTTAAATATACATTATTTTGTGTGTATTTATATTTACATATTAATTACACAGTACTCACATATATTAGGCAAACTCAAACTTTTATTTTGTAATCATGATTAATCGATTTGACAGCATTTTTTACGTTTATATTTTTCATCTAATACTTATATTTTATTTGATTTAAGCTTTATTTCAGTTAACCAAAAAAAGTTTTTAATAGTTTTATAACACTGATATGAACATTCAGTTACTTCTTAGGAAATTTTACAGCTTAACACTCAATTTTTTTTAATTAATTTTGAGTTCAATATGTCCACTCTGACTGATTCAGTGAGTGATTGAGTCGTTTGAATCATTCGACTCATTTGAGTCATTTTGATTCATTAATTTCGTTACTCGTTCATGACTATAAATTGGACTACACCCATGTTATTTTAGAGGTACTATTATAGTTTTAATTAATTAATATTATTATTTTTTATTTTGATTAGTGCTGTCAAATCGATTAATCATTATTAATTGCATCTAACATAAAAGTTTGTAAATATATATCAATCTGTGTATATATATAACTTTTATTAGTTGCGATTAATCGCAATTAATCGATTTGAATAATTTTGTGTTTTTTGTCATTTTTATTAGTTTTGGCTTTTTTTCTATATAGTTTTTATTCATTTTTATTTTTTATTTTAGTTATTTTACTGCCTTGGCAATATTTTATAATAATTTATATTTTATATTAATATTTAATATTTTATTTTCAGTTAATTTTATTTCAAGTAACTTGTTGGCATGAACAGAAGTTGCGATGGTCTTTTCTTCGTAGATCCGAGTGAAACGGCTTCTCAAACAAGAACAAATGTAGGGCGGGGCTTGATTTTGTTTGTAGAGAATTGATTGGATGGTTGTGGTTTGCTATTGGTGGATCTCATGTGAGTGACAGGTTGCCCCGCCCTCATCATCAGAGAAGAGAAGAGATGCTTGGAGAAGATATTCTGATTCAACATTACGAGGAACATGAATTTAACACAATAATGATGATAAATCATGTATAATAAGAATTTTCCATTTTGATTTGATGGCGACTTTATTTTCAGATGACAACAGTAAATCATGCAGCCAGACCAAGAAAGAGAAAAATAAACCTCCAGGAACCGTGGAGTACACCGTGAGTTTACCAACGACACTTTCTTACTGTATAAACACTGTTCATGCACATCTTTTCACCATGAATGTGGCGATCGTCAGGTTGGACTGAAGGACACTCTGAACAGCATCGCTCTGAAGTTCAACATCACTCCAAACAAACTGGTGCAGCTGAACCGGCTCTTCTCGCACAGCGTCTTACCTGGACAGGTGACTTCTCTCTCTTGGCCTTTGACTCGTGTTCCAGTAAAGTCCAAAACTTCACCTCTCGTTTTACTCCATCCCGTGCAGAAATTGTTTGTTCCTGATGTGGACCAATCAGAGGGCGGTTCTCAGGTCAACGGTTCCTCTGAACATCTCACAGCATCAGAGAAGGTAAGAATA
Organism: Megalobrama amblycephala; assembly: GCF_018812025.1. NCBI lineage: Eukaryota > Metazoa > Chordata > Actinopteri > Cypriniformes > Xenocyprididae > Megalobrama > Megalobrama amblycephala. Next base: position 37,618,237 of record NC_063054.1, on the reverse strand, counting down.
CGTTCAGACTTCAGTTCCAGACCGGTTTTTATCTTTTTTTCCCTTAAGGATTTCATGAACGGACACCGTGTGTGTGTGTGTGTGTGTGTGTGTGTGTGTGTGCTGACAGGACGGTGAATCGAGCAGCAGGTCCGGGCGGCCCGTGCGCAGAGAGGTGTCGCCCCTGTCTGAAGACGAGAGTCCGGCCACCGTCAAATTCATCAAGATGAGCTGCAAGTACTTCACTGATGGCATGGTGAGGGTCACATGATGCTGCATTATAGTTAACTTAAACCAAATTAAAATATCTATATATAATAACATTTGTGTTGTCATTAGTTAACATAAAATAACAATGGAAAATATTTCTAATGCGTTTATTAGTTAATATTAATTTTATTATATTTTTTAACAATGCAATTAATGTTAATGGACCTGATTTTCATTCTGTAATTTAGCTAAATTATAATATTTATTACTTTTCTTTTAGGTTGAAGGCAGTGTTATTTTAGTATAATATGCCATTATATTTTTATTAGATTTTATTTTTATATTTTCTGTTTTCTTTTTAAATTTAGTCAATGTTTTAGTACATTTCTTTTTCTTTTTTATTACTATCAATAGTCGTTTTCATATTAATTTTTAGTTAAAGTTTTAGTAATTTTGCTGTTTTTGTCATTTTTATTTTTTTAATATGTCTGCAGTTTTGTTTATTAATGTTTATTTGTTATTTTAGTATATCAAGTTAAACTAAATGAAAATGATAAATGTTGGTTTGGCAACTAGCTGAAATAAAATATGTTTAAGGGTTTTTTTATATTTCATTTTATTTCAGTTAAAGTTTATTTTATTTTTCAAGTAACAATTTTTTTATTATTATTATTATTATTATGATTTTAGTTATAGTTTTAGTTAACTATAATAACCTAGAACCAGTAGTGAACTATGAAATTAAACGTGAAATTAAAATAAATAATTTTAAAATAAAACACTTGCTAAAATAAGAAAATTGTATTTGTTTACCTGTATGTCAGAAAACCGTGAACACCCAAAAAAAAGAAAGTTACTTAAAAAATAAAATAAACTTTAACTGAAATAAAATGAAATATAAAAAATCCTTAAACATATTTGCCAAAACAACATTTATTATTTTCATTTTAGTTTAACTTGATGTACTAAAATAACTGAAATAAAAATGAAGAAAAAACTATAGATATATTTCAAAAATAAAATAAAAATAAAAATGACAAAACAGTAAAATTAGTAAAACTTGAACTAAAATTAAAATAAAAAACAGAAAATATAAAAATAAAATCTAATACAAAATATTAATAAAAAAACTATAGACAAAAAAGTAGTAAAATGACAAAAATGGCAAAATTACTAAAACTTTAACTAAAAATTAATATGAAAACACCTATTGATAGTAATAAAAAAATTCTTGAACACCAAAAAAAAACTAAAACTTTAACTAAAATTAAAATAAAAAACAGAAAATATAAAAATAAAATCTAATACAAAACATTAATAAAAAACTATAGACAAAAAATGTAGTAAAATGGCAAAATTACTAAAACTTTAACTAAAAATTTATATGAAAACGCCTATTGATAGTAATAAAAAGTAATAGTAATAAAAAACACCAAAAAAAAAAACTAAAACTTTGACTAAAATTAAAATGAAAACAGAAAATATAAAAATAAAATCTACTAAAAATATTAATAAAAAAATATAATAGCATATTATACTAAAATAACACTGCCCTAAACCTAAGATAAAAATAATAATAAATATTACAATTTAACTAAATGTTACAATTACAGAATGAAAATCAGGTCCATTAAGATTAATTGCATTGACATTATTTGCATGCAATTAATCACTTTTTTCTCAAATTCTTATAACATTAGTGTAGAAAACAAAAAAGCTATTTAAATTAAGTATTCATACATTGTCAAAGTATTTGGTGTACTGAATTAAACACATTTTCATAATATAGACATTAAAACTAATTCAAAATATTAATAAAAACTCTCAACGATACTAAAATAAATGTCTTTGAAATCATGTGGATTTCAGCTGTAATTTACTGAAGTCAGCCTCTATTTATGGCGTGTAATTTGCCTATTATGGGATACAGTGTTCCCACGCCTTCTGATTTCCAGTCACTCGTGATCCTCACATACTCATTTTCACTCAATAAAGCACTTCTGTGACGCATGATGCAGGACAGCTTTATTTGAGGTTTCTGAGATCTCGTTTCTTCCAGGGCGTTGTCGGAGGAGTGATGATTATAACGCCCAATAACATCATGTTCGACCCGCACAAGTCGGACCCACTGGTGATCGAGAACGGCTGTGAGGAGTACGGCCTCATCTGCCCCATGGAGGAGGTGCTGTCCGTGGCCCTGTATGACGACGTGTCCCGCATGAAGCTCAAGGACGCGTTGCCATCGTAAGCAACGGCCCCATTTCGCTTTGTTTGAAATGATTGTGTGTTTGCTGCCAGAGCACAGAGATTTGTTTTAAAGTTTAGTGTCAGCATTATATAAAAGTGAGGCTTTTATTATGTAATCTGTGAGCAGAGACTTCCTGTGTCTTTTCATTTGGGGAGTTTTAGCGGTTCTGATGTCTCTTGGTTTGTATCAGTTCTGAGGTCACTGTTTTGGTTCAGTAAATATTAAAACATAGATCAAATTAAATTAATTTAGGTTATTACACTGTGAATAATCAGTACCAGTCCAGTTACGTTTTGTTGTTTTTAATTTGTTTTAAAAGAATTCATTAAAATTAACATTTTTTTTTTTACTTATTTTCATTTATTTATTTATTTATTTATTATTTTGAATAAAACCTATTTGATTTATTAAACACTTTTATTTGAGCTCATTTATTCTCATTCTTCTTTAATTATATATTTATTTTAATTTTTAGTTAATTATTTTTTGTTTATTTTAATTTCTTATTTTTTCCATTTAATTAATTACTTAAATTTTTAAATAAATATATTAAAATAAATTAAATAAAAAAAAATATTTTTTAAATTTATTGTCCCCCATTTATTTAGTTATTTCCATTTATTATTTGTTTTGTTCTTGTTTATTTTTTTAAATCCATAATTTAGTCCATAATTTTAATTTTTGCTTATTTTCATTTATTTATTTATTGTTTTGATTAAAACTATATGATTTATTAATTTATTTTTTTATAATTATTTAAAAAAGTTAATCTAAATTTTTTACTTTTTAAATATTTGTTATTTTGATTGATTTATTTAATTTTATTAAATAAATATATTTGTATATTTGTTTTTATAATTAGTTTTATATTTTTTATTTTAATTTTTAATTTTTTCATTTATTTCGATTTATTTATTATTTATTTTTATATTTATTTTAATTTTTAACTAATTATTATATTTTAATTTTAATTAATTATTATTATATGTATCTTTATTTAAAAAATATTTCTTTTTTCCATATATTCATTTATTTTGATTTATTTATTTATTTTTATTTTATTAATTTATTTTATTTACATATATATGTATATTTTGCAAGAACAAGTAGTATACAAGTGGTATACATTTATTTATTAAATGTTTTTATTTTTTCTTATTTATTTTAATTCATTTTTAGTTTGATTCATGTGCAAGTGCAATTCATTTTTAGGTACGGATCAAAATCGTTGATGCAAATCACCTGAAATATTCATTTAAAGACCACCTTTTTCTCTTAGCTGTCAATCCACTTTTTTTAATTTGTCCCTTTTTAGTTCTCTTTTGACACCAAACATCACTTAAGTTTTGTCATCTTTATTTGTCATGTTCTGTTTTGTTTGTTTGTTTCATTTTGGATGTTTTGTTTGTTTTTCTCTCTTTAATTTCACCATCTTCCCCCTCATGATGATGATGATGATGATGATGATGATGACCCCTGTGGTCCGTGGTAGTGATGAACCGCGGGATCTCTGTCCGTTATACAGGCCAGGTGAGTGGGAGGAGCTTCCCTCAGAACGCGATCTGAACCCTTTTAGTCGTTACGAGGCTCTCGGAGCGCCCAACCGCCCAATCATATTAGACGATATCGAATCGGCCGTCTCTGAGATATCAGAGTGCCAAATCGCTGACAAATCGCCATCAGATGAAGGTTTCACTGAACTGGAGCTGCTGCAGAGTGAGTCCAACACTACCTGCTCCGGCCAGGAGGGGGCGTCGCTACAGGAGCACAGAAAGACGCCCACCCGGCTGTCAATGGACCAAAAAGACACATCCGTGAGGTCTTTTCATGCCGAGGAAGATGAAGATGAAGGACTTCACAACCGTTCCACAGATGACAACGCAGAGCTGCTACAGTCTCTTCCCGCACTGGTGCATGATGGGAAGGTGGCTGCAATAGAAGAGGATGAGGTGACCAAAACAATAGTAAACGGTGTCTCGGCAATCGAGGTGAACGCAAACGACCAAAAATGGAAGGTGACCCCAGAGGAGTCTGGGAAATGTAGTCCGCCTGGGCCAAATGTTGAGGGACCAAACTCAGACGTAGAGCTTTCTGAAGAAGAGAAACGCAGACGAGCCAGTGAAGCCGAGGTGAAGTCATGGCTGCTGAAGAGAATGCAGAGACCAATCGAAGGTGAGGGTTTTTGATTGACAGGATAGACCAACCAATCACAGCATGAGCATGCAGTTTGATAAGTTTTGCTGATATCTGATCTGATTTACAGACATGCTGCTGTTCAACGAAGAAAAGAGCAAAGCTCCGCCCATGTTCCTTTGCTTTAAGGTGGGGAAGCCAATGAGGAAGTCCTTTGCCACTGGTCGGACGTCTAGCCCCGCCCACTCATTGATTGGCAGGGGGCGGCAGCCGGAGTATTGGTTTGCTGTGCCTCAAGAGAGGTATGAGGAGTTTTTCCTTAATAAAGTGAAACAAGGCATTTAGACGCAAAATGGTTGTAATTTATTAGAATATATAAAAAATTTAAAAAAAAATTTCCAACTATATTTAATAAATAGATAGTTATTTGTTATTATCAATGTTGAAAACAGTTGTGCTGCTTCATATTTTTGTGAAAAATATTTTTTTTTTTCCATAAATAGTTCAAAAGTACAGCATTTATTTGAAATAGGAATCTTTTGTAACATTATTTATAAATGTCTTTACTGTCACTTTTGATCAATTTAATGCGTCCTTGATGAATAAATGTATTAATTTCTTAAAAAAAAAAAAAAAAAAAAAAATCTTACTGACCCCAAACTTTTGAATAATAGTGTGTGTATATATATATATATATATATATATATATATATATATATATATATATATATATATATATATATATATATATATATATATATATATATATATATATATATATATATATATATATATATATATATACATACATACACACACACACACACACACACACACACATACACATATACACACACACACACACACACACTATTGGTGTAATAAACAGAATATTGTGCCAAAATTAGTAAAATCAGTATATTTAATAATGTGTTAAATAATGTTCTTAGTCTTGCATTTAATTCAACACAAACTCTAGGCTGTGCAGACAAAAGATACAAGAGTTTGTGTTGAATTAAATGGCAGAAAAAATTTATTGCGCAGCCAAATTAGCAATAACAACTATAAGAAAACATTTTTTAATTATAAACAAGCTAAAAGTACATTGATACCAGCGTTGCCAAGTCTGCTTATTAATTGCTTCTTAAAGGGTTAGATCACCCAAAAATTAAATTTCTGTCATTAATTACTCACCCTCATGCCGTTTCACACCTGTAAGATCTTCGTTCATCTTCAAAACACAAATTAAGATATTTTTGATGAAATCCGAAGGTTCAGTGAGGCCTGCATAGCCAGCAATGACATTTCCTCTCTCAAGATCCATTAATGTACTAAAAACATATTTAAATCAGTTCATGTGAGTACAGTGGTTCAATATTAATATTATAAAGTGATGAGAATATTTTTGGTGCGCCAAAAAAACAAAATAACGACTTATTTAGTGATGGCCGATTTCAAAACACTGCTTCATGAAGCTTCGGAGCGTTATGAATCAGCGTGTCGAATCAGCGGTTCGGAGCGCCAAAGTCACGTGATTTCAGCAGTTTGTGTCGAATCATGATTCAACACGCTGATTCTAACCCTAACCCTTTAAGATCTCTTAAAATGATGATTAAGAAGTTTGTCATGACGTTTAAGATATTTAAGACTTTTTTTAGACTTTTTAAAGACCCACAGGGACTTTTAAATATTCTAAAAAATTTTACCCTCACATACATCCTCTATTTTTAGTCGCAAAAGCGAGTGAAACGCTCACACAGTCGATCCCTGCTTGTGTTTAATATGAATGTACGTTCCTAATCTGACCTTCCTGCCGTCTCTCCTTTAGGGTGGACCACCTGTACTCGTTCTTCATCCAGTGGTCTCCAGATGCTTACGGTAAGGACGCTCAGGAGCAGGGCTTCGTGGTCGTGGAGAAAGACGAGCTCACCATGATCGACAACTTCTTCAGTGACCCGGTTCCTCGCAGCTGGGAGGTGAGCGACACATGCAACGGGTTGTGTGAACTTTACACTCACCAGGACACTTGTCTCGACTAATAGCAAAATTGTAAGTTTATCTGCTTCAAGAACAGTGCCATTATTTCCTCGCTAGTCATAAATGTCATGTAGCTTTTAAGTTGCTAAACTTGTTTTTTTACTGATAAAATCGTCAGAGCGGCGCTAACAACATGTTTCTGCGCGAATGTGTGTCCGTTTGAGCAGGAGAAAGAGTGTAGTGTGCTTTTCGTACATAATAAATTGCAATTTTGTGGCAAAAACATGGAAATAATTTGTCGTTTTTATCCTATTGTTTACTATATTTATTTGCTTGGTCAGTGTCGTTGTGGGTTTTGGTTCTTTTGCTGTTGTAGGAACTTTGAAATCACTGAAATCATTTGGCGAAGTGATATGGAACTGTAAAGACCTGCCTGGAACTACTTTAGTCATGCAAAATAATTGCACATCTTAAAAACGTTCGTCAACCAATCAGATTCAAGCATTCAGCAGGCCCATAGTATAAAAGGATGCAGTACGTATGAGAATTCAGTTTATTTACCTCTGGAAACATGTTTGTTTTCTAGATCATCACGATTAATGAGGCCAAGAGACGCCAGAGCTTCAGCTTTGAGGACGAGGAACCTCTAGATCTTCTTCCTGTGCTGATGGACCCCAGCGCACTCCTGGAGGACATGCACATTGAGAAGGTCTCCTTTATTTGCTGCTTCATCTACAGACTTTAGAACGACCCTTATGGATTTGTTTGGGTTCATGACAAGTTTGCTATGAAGTGATAAGTTGTGGTTATGTGACTAGTTTGACGCTCTCCTCTGCAGTTGTCCACTCGTTTGCCGGCACGTGTTCAGGGTTATCCGTGGCGCCTGGTCTACAGTACGGTCGTACACGGAACCAGCCTGAAAACCCTGTACAGGAACCTGCTGGAGCTGGACTGCCCTGTGCTGATGGTCATCAAAGACATGGACAACCAGGTACACACACTACTGTGACCACTGGTGGTGTAAAACAGGTGGAAATTATGTCATGTTGAAAAACTCGGCATTTTCTCCTGCAGATTTTTGGAGCGTTTTCCACTCACCCTTTCCGAGTGAGTGAGCACTGTTACGGGACAGGAGAGACCTTCCTCTACAGCTTCTGCCCGGAGATCAAGGTGTGTTCCTACATAGATTGTTAAGGACAAAATTGTTGAAAAATGTTGAAAAGAAACCATTCAAAACATCCTAGCAGCTGCCTAGCAACACCTTAGAAACCACTCGGAGAACAATAGCAACTGTTAAGTAATGTCCTTGCAACCACTCAGAAAATGTTAGCAACTGCTTGGTAACCAGCAACCCACCAGCTCTCTAGCAACAATCTTGCAACAGCCTAGCAACCTCTCAGTGCTCCTTTAGAAATCAATTCAAACACTCAGAACACCTTAACAATTTCCCAGCAACACCCTAGAAACTGCTCAGAGAACAATAGCAACTGTTACAAATTGTCCTTGCAACCACTCAGAAAATGTTAGCAACTGCTTAGTAACCAGTAACCCATCAGCTCCCTAGAAACCATCTTGGAACAGCTTGGCAACCTCTCAGAGGTCCTAGCAACACCCTAGAAACCACTCAGAGAACAATACCCAACATTAAGCAATGCCTTTACAACCACTCAGAATATTTTAGCAACTCCTTAGTAACCAGTAACCCTCCAGCTCCCTAGCAGCCATCTTGAAACAGCTTAGCAATCTCCTCAGAGGTCCCTAGCAACACCCTAGAAACCACTCAGAGAATAATATCAAACATTAAGTAATGCCTTTACAACCACTCAGAATATTTGAGCAACTTCTTAGTAACCCTCCAGCTCCCTAGCAGCCATCTTGAAACAGCTTAGCAACCTCCTCAGAGGTCCCTAGCAACACCCTAGAAACCACTCAGAGAACAATACCCAACATTAAGCAATGCCTTTACAACCACTCAGAATATTTTAGCAACTCCTTAGTAACCAGTAACCCTCCAGCTCCCTAGCAGCCATCTTGAAACAGCTTAGCAACCTCCTCAGAGGTCCCTAGCAACACCCTAGAAACCACTCAGAGAATAATATCAAACATTAAGTAATGCCTTTACAACCACTCAGAATATTTGAGCAACTTCTTAGTAACCCTCCAGCTCCCTAGCAGCCATCTTGAAACAGCTTAGCAACCTCCTCAGAGGTCCCTAGCAACACCCTAGAAACCACTCAGAGAACAATACCAAACATTAAGTAATGCCTTTACAACCACTCAGAATATTTTAGCAACTCCTTAGTAACCAGTAACCCTCCAGCTCCCTAGCAACCATCTTTAAACAGCTTAGCAATCTCCTCAGAGGTCCCTAGCAACACCCTAGAAACCACTCAGAGAATAATATCAAACATTAAGTAATGCCTTTACAACCACTCAGAATATTTTAGCAACTCCTTAGTAACCAGTAACCCTCCAGCTCCCTAGCAGCCATCTTGAAACAGCTTAGCAACCTCCTCAGAGGTCCCTAGCAACACCCTAGAAACCACTCAGAGAACAATACCAAACATTAAGTAATGCCTTTACAACCACTCAGAATATTTTAGCAACTCCTTAGTAACCAGTAACCCTCCAGCTCCCTAGCAACCATCTTTAAACAGCTTAGCAACCTCCTCAGAGGTCCCTAGCAACACCCTAGCAACCACACAGAACACCTTAGCTCGCCTAGCAACCACAAAGCAAATTACTCAAGTAATCAAACCGCATGCGGTCTCGATACTTTCGGACTTCAAACTGGCCTTCAAAAAACATTTAAATAATGCCACTCAACGTCTCTCATCCTCAGGTGTACCGCTGGACGGGTGAAAACTCCTACTTTGTGAAAGGAAACACGGATTCTCTTCAGATCGGAGGAGGAGGGTGAGTTCAGAAACATGCTAACGTGCCATACATGCGTATCTCTCGCTGCCTCATGTTTAACGCTCAACCGTCCGCTTCCCAGGGGTCGTCTGGGCCTGTGGCTGGACGCTGACCTTTACCACGGCACCACATCCAAGTGCTCCACCTTTAATAACCTGCCACTGTCCTCCAAACAGGACTTCACCATCCAAAACCTCGAGGTGTGGGCCTTCGAATGAGCACCTGCGCATACATAGACACGCTTACGTACCCACACGCACTGTGAGACACGCTTCGCCAAGCTCACGGCATGACATACGAAGAAATGTTGGGCGTCGCTTTATCCCGTTCTGTACGAGGCTGTTTGGCGGGTTTGCCCTATGCGGTTTGCGCAAATCCAGTCATACTTGATGACGAGTTTTTACTTGGTCTGAGCTTCAGACTAGAGTGCAGAGAGAGAAGTTCGTGGCGGCATTAACCTCCGACGCCACTCTCAGCCATCCCAGCATGCAATGTTCTCTAAAGATGTTCTCCTGCTGAAATATAACCAATATATAAACACATATCTGTGTACGTGAACGGAGAGGAATCGTTTTCCGAACTGTGTATGATACTCGGGAAGTATTCGGTGGCCAAATCCGCTGCGTCAGGGTCAGTTGCTCAAATCGAAAATCTTTTTTGTTTACATCGTGGCGATTTGATGCGTTTAGTTCATTTGGTGCATTTTCATGTTCGTTTGACTCAAGTAAATGGACATCCTCCTGCCAATATGTACCACGAATAATTTTTTTGACCAAAGCATTTTATTTGCCTTGTTCTTCAATGTTTTATATTGTTTATTTGAGTTTTTTATATTGAACGTGTATAATCATATTCCTACGTGATGATTGTTTTACTGTTTTGTGATATTTTAGGGACTTTTCTAGTTCATTTGAAAGGGAAGCACTTGAAATGAAGAGATGTCAGTATTATTTTGAACACTATTTCACTAGTAACCAGGTTGCTTCAGTTTCTAGCAAATCAGGTTCACCACTTCACTGTGGGTTTGTGTATGCAATCACTCACTGAATGATGTCACTTCCTGATGTTATCTCGTGGCACGACTTGGAACGGCGTGAAAAGATGCACAAGTTCTGCTCGGCCTCCGTTGCTGTGACACAAACTGTTGTTGGAGGTCCGAATGCTTTGAGATCTCTGGAAGCGTCACTCATTTCACTACTAGACAGCATCTGTGGGTAACTAACCGTGTCCATTCCAAACCCATATTGTGTGGTCCGTGTAGGGAAAAAAAAAAAAGTTTACAAGTGTTTCACTCTAAAAAATTGTCTCTGATTTCAAACACTGTCCAGTTGTGTATGGTAGCCAGTGAATGTCATATTTATTGTGCATTTCTGTGTTTTAAAGTGAACCAAATAAATGCAATAAATGAAGAAATAAATGACTCATGCTTTGTTAATTGAAGGGGCAGAGTTAGACCAAACATTTATATTATTTAATGTTATAAGAATGTATAATATTTAATACTTGCATAAAGGGGCACAGGACATACTGTACGCTATAAAGAAATGTGACAAGTTAATGCATTAACTAATCAAAAATAAACAGTGTTTATTAACATACATTGGTTCATTTGTAACTAATTGTAAAGTTATGGTGAAGTGTTACTGATATGTTTATCATTGCATAATCTATAGTTTCACATACTTTTATTTTACAGTATATACTGTGCAATAAACAATATGTGGATATTTAATTCACATACATTCATTTTAAACAGATTTTGTCCCTGAGATGCTGTTGAATCAGTTTTACAACATTAAAACAGTGCAAGCAGAGAAAATGACATACAAAGCACAAAAATATAAACATTACTAATCAGACAGCCACTGAAATATTTCTTAATGTTTTCAGATTAATACTTTTAATTATTTATATATATATATATATATATATATATATATATATATATATATATATATATATATATATATATATATATATAAAATGTGTGTGTAAATATACACACTACCAGTCAAAAGTTTGGAAACATTACTATTTTTAATGTTTTTGAACAAAGTCTTATGCTCATTAAGGCTCCATTTATTTCATAATAAATACAGAAAAAACAATAATATTGTGAAATATTATTACAATTTAAAATTATGGTTTTCTATTTTAATATACTTTAAAATATAATTTATTTCTGTGATGCAAAGCTGAATTTATATATATTGTGACACACTTTGTATTAATGCATTAAGTTGCTACGTGGCTCACCTATATGTAGTTTTGGGGTTATTAATATTATTAACTGTTAATTAAAAATTGGTATCTTTTACTTTGCTAATACATAGTAAAATCTAGAAACGTCTTGTCACTCTTGGATGAAGTTGCCATGCTGTCCATTGATGGCAGGGAAATCTTGATGGGTGTAAATCTGCTCAGGGGTCAGAGGTGAAAGTTCATGGGTGCTTCTCATGTAATTCACGCCGCCCTGCTGGAGGAGGAGCAGCAGCTGCCGGGCGAACAGTGGCTCCACCTGCAGGACAAGAGAAGTGAGCTGTGTTTTGTCATGTGGAGGTGAACATTGCATATCAGTGTGGATGGAGAGGTCAAAGGTCACTACCTGAACTGTCAGGGGTCTCTTGTCTGCGGAGGGGTCACAGCACTCAAAAAACAGCTGCACGTGGAAACGCGGAGGAGGACGTGCATGCAGGAAATAACCCTGGAGTTCTGAATGAGTGAGTGAATAGAACATTAAAAGTCAACATGAAATCAAAATTGACAATTTTTTTTTTTTATGGAATATTGTAGTATTTATTATAAATGATTTGTTCATTTAATTCATGTGCCTTTATAATCTTGAATCAAAATAAAACTTCCCCTCCCTTTTGCAGTGACATCTAATGAGGAAGAAAAGACTAGTGAAACTTCTCTTTCAAGCTGACTTTAAATATGCTGTTTAGTTGTTGTCAGAGGCGACCTTTGCAATTTCCCAAAAGGAAAAAGACAGACAAAAAAACATTGTATGCAATGCAACAGCAATTACTTTATCTCTTATATTTACAATGTTATTTCATATTTCGCTCTTAATAGTCTATTTATAAATGCATTCTCTGTTTAACCAGAAAAGTGTTCAGTCTTTGTCACTCAGTCCCTCAGATAAAATGAAATTATACTTAAACGGCCTGTAGGTGGCGGCAAATCATTGTCTTAACAAGTTAGTCATTGAATCATTCACTCAAAAGATTTATTCAAAACTGCTGATTTATTTAGGGACAAAGCAGAAGTGACTGAATGAGTCATTGAGTCATTCATTAGAACGATTCGTTCAAAATGGCTGATTCATTCAGGGACAAAGCAGAAGCGACTGAGTGAGTCATGGAGTCATTCACTAGAACGATTCATTCAAAACGCCTGATTCATTCAGGGACAAAGAAGAAGCGACTGAGTGAGTCATTGAGTCATTCACTCGAACGATTCATTCAAAACGGCTGATTCATTCAGGGACAAAACAGAAGCAACTGAGTGAGTCGTTGAGTCATTCACTAGAACGATTCATTCAAAACGCCTGATTCATTCAGGGACAAAACAGAAGCAACTGAGTGAGTCATTGAGTCATTCACTAGAATGATTCATTCAAAACGCCTGATTCATTCAGGGACAAAACAGAAGCAACTGAGTGAGTCATTGAGTCATTCACTCGAACGGTTCATTCAAAACGGCTGATTCATTCAGGGACAAAGCAGAAGCGACTGAATGAGTCGTCGAGTCATTCATTAGAACGATTCATTCAAAATGGCTGATTCATTCAGGGACAAAGCAGAAGCGACTGAGTGAGTCATGGAGTCATTCACTAGAACGATTCATTCAAAACGCCTGATTCATTCAGGGACAAAGCAGAAGCGACTGAGTGAGTCATTGAGTCATTCACTCGAACGGTTCATTCAAAACGGCTGATTCATTCAGGGACAAAACAGAAGCAACTGAGTGAGTCGTTGAGTCATTCACTAGAACGATTCATTCAAAATGCCTGATTCATTCAGGGACAAAACAGAAGCAACTGAGTGAGTCATTGAGTCATTCACTCGAACGGTTCATTCAAAACGGCTGATTCATTCAGGGACAAAGCAGAAGCGACTGAATGAGTCGTCGAGTCATTCATTAGAACGATTCGTTCAAAATGGCTGATTCATTCAGGGACAAAGCAGAAGCGACTGAGTGAGTCATGGAGTCATTCACTAGAACGATTCATTCAAAATGTCTGATTCATTCAGGGACAAAACAGAAGCAACTGAGTGAGTCATTGAGTCATTCACTCGAACGGTTCATTCAAAACGGCTGATTCATTCAGGGACAAAGCAGAAGTGACTGAATGAGTCATTGAGTCATTCATTAGAACGATTCGTTCAAAATGGCTGATTCATTCAGGGACAAAGCAGAAGCGACTGAGTGAGTCATGGAGTCATTCACTAGAACGATTCATTCAAAACGCCTGATTCATTCAGGGACAAAGCAGAAGCGACTGAGTGAGTCATTGAGTCATTCACTCGAACGATTCATTCAAAACGGCTGATTCATTCAGGGACAAAACAGAAGCAACTGAGTGAGTCGTTGAGTCATTCACTAGAACGATTCATTCAAAACGCCTGATTCATTCAGGGACAAAACAGAAGCAACTGAGTGAGTCATTGAGTCATTCACTAGAATGATTCATTCAAAACGCCTGATTCATTCAGGGACAAAACAGAAGCAACTGAGTGAGTCATTGAGTCATTCACTCGAACGGTTCATTCAAAACGGCTGATTCATTCAGGGACAAAGCAGAAGCGACTGAATGAGTCGTCGAGTCATTCATTAGAACGATTCGTTCAAAATGGCTGATTCATTCAGGGACAAAGCAGAAGCGACTGAGTGAGTCATGGAGTCATTCACTAGAACGATTCATTCAAAACGCCTGATTCATTCAGGGACAAAACAGAAGCAACTGAGTGAGTCGTTGAGTCATTCACTAGAACGATTCATTCAAAACGCCTGATTCATTCAGGGACAAAACAGAAGCAACTGAGTGAGTCATTGAGTCATTCACTAGAATGATTCATTCAAAACGCCTGATTCATTCAGGGACAAAACAGAAGCAACTGAGTGAGTCATTGAGTCATTCACTCGAACGGTTCATTCAAAACGGCTGATTCATTCAGGGACAAAGCAGAAGCGACTGAATGAGTCGTCGAGTCATTCATTAGAACGATTCGTTCAAAATGGCTGATTCATTCAGGGACAAAGCAGAAGCGACTGAGTGAGTCATGGAGTCATTCACTAGAACGATTCATTCAAAATGGCTGATTCATTCAGGGACAAAACAGAAGCAACTGAGTGAGTCATTGAGTCATTCACTAGAATGATTCATTCAAAACGCCTGATTCATTCAGGGACAAAGCAGAAGCGACTGAATGAGTCGTCGAGTCATTCATTAGAACGATTCGTTCAAAATGGCTGATTCATTCAGGGACAAAGCAGAAGCGACTGAGTGAGTCATGGAGTCATTCACTAGAACGATTCATTCAAAACGGCTGATTCATTCAGGGACAAAGCAGAAGCGACTGAATGAGTCGTCGAGTCATTCATTAGAACGATTCGTTCAAAATGGCTGATTCATTCAGGGACAAAGCAGAAGCGACTGAGTGAGTCATGGAGTCATTCACTAGAACGATTCATTCAAAATGGCTGATTCATTCAGGGACAAAGCAGAAGCGACTGAGTGAGTCATGGAGTCATTCACTAGAACGATTCGTTCAAAATGTCTGATTCATTCAGGGACAAAACAGAAGTGACTGAATGAGTCATCGAGTCATTCATTATAACGATTTGTTTAAAATGCGGATTCATTCAGTAAAGAAACTGAAACTGTGTTGCTCAAAGACGCACAATGGCTCTACTGTTTGGAACTATTTTTCTTGACAAAATAGAGGAAAAACAGACATTATTAAGTCTAAAATGTAAGTCAATACCAATAACCTATTATCTTATTTATTGAATTGTTGTATAAAATCAATATCACATTTGCAAATGTGCTGATATTCGGGAAAACAGCACTTTTGCTCGAGTGATACGGCTTATAAATATTAAAAACAAGAACTTATACAGAGACTTTTTTTGCACCATATCTTGGTTTTTGAAAGCATTTTTATTCATTTTTGCCCCAAGCCCCCGTTAATTTCCAACCCTGGTGTGTGTGTGTGTGTGTGTGTGTGTGTATACGCATGGCTTAATGGCAGAGGCGGGGCTCTTTTTCCAGTGCAAGCGGAGTGAAACATAGCAAAGCCTCTACTGGTTGTCGTTGCTCATTCTAACCTGTCAGGAAGAGTTGTGTGTCCAGTAGTTTGCTGGTCTGCTCCCTCTCTAGTTTACAGAGTTTGGTGCTCAGGTTTGATTGCGTCCCGTCGCAGTAGACCTGGCTCTGACAGAAGCATCGGGCGTACAGGCCGTCGGGCGTCATCCAGAGCAGAACGCCCCCCTCCAGCGTTCCAGGAAGAGGAACCAGCTCCGGGCCGCCCTGGCCGCTGTAGCTCCAGTTGTCGTCATGAGGAGCCAGTCGACAGCCCTCGGCACTCGTGACGGTGACGTCTGCAACCAGAGTCTCACCGCTGAACACCGTCACCTGCAGACGTGTGTCTGGAAGAGATTCAGAGACACAGGTGAGACAAAACTGGTCAAAACGTCTTTAGAGTTGAGCTGCAATTATTAAGAGATCATTGCATTTGTAGGTAGATGTTTCTAGGGAGTGTGTACCTGACAGTGCCATGGCCTCTGCTGATCTCATGCTGGTCTCCAGGGTGAACGGTGAGGGAGGAGAGTCTGATGTGTTACAGCTGTAGAAAGATCCACTTAGCTGGTACCCTGGACACACACACACACATTTCTTTTCACTTTATATGACAATATATTTAACAAACACATGACCACACACACACACACACACACAGAGTAAATACCAGTGTCCCAGCGCGAGTTCTGGCTGAAGTGGATGTCTGATAGTGAGTTCTGCTCACACAGGAAGTCCCTCCAGCTACGGTCTGCAGCAGACAGGAAGTTACACACCTGAACAGAGAGACGGCCATAGAAACAGATCAGTATTGTCTTTGAATCAATTTATCTCTCATTCATATTATCATGGGCAGTTGTAGTCTGCAAGAAACTTGTGTCCGCTTGTGTTACCTGACTCTCCACAGGTTGATATGACGGATAAAACGGGTAGTTATGGTGACCTGAGGTTGTGGAAACTTTCTCATATGATTTTGGTCCTGAAATGGAGGAGAAATTAGTTTAAATTCAGTTGAATTTCTTTTCTTTCTTTTTTTTATTAATTTGTATTTTTAATATACATATATACTTATTTCTATATATTTTTATATTTATCTATTTCGTTTAAATTTTTAATAACAAATATATATACATTTTTAGAAATTATAATTTTATATATATATATATATATATATATATATATATATATATATATATATATATATATATATATATATATATAATTACAGAAAAATGTGCAATTAATTAGTTGATTTTTTTAATGCATAATGCATATATATATATATATATATATATATATATGCATTATGCATTAAAAAAAATCAACTAATTAATTGCACATTTTTCTGTAATTAATTGTGATTGATTGCGCCTAACATTACAATTTTAATTAAAATTATATTTTTTATTGTATATTGTTCTGATTTTTACCAAAATATATAGATGAATCCTTATTAAAGCTACAGAAGTTATTCAGACAAGAGCTGTGAGTGATTTTCTCTTGGTCTTTGTTCTTTGATTAACATTAAATATATAATGTTATTTCATGTATTCTGACTTATTTACACTGTTGAAGAGTTGGATTCTCATGCTAAACATGGCCAAAGTTTCAAAACACGAGTTGGACGTATGATGGAGTATTTCTGTGGCAAAAACTTCGCAGTCTTTTTTTCGAGTATGGGGCTGTGTGACATCATAAAGGTCAGAATTCCTTGTACGGGCACTTCTCCCGGAAGAGCACGTGTGCACACGTCGACCAGAGCGAGAGAGCAAGAGCACTCCCATCGACGCACGTTCAGATTTACGGAAGTTGTCGGCAGCGCTGCACAGGTCATAGGACTTCACATAGGCTGTTTTCGGAAAGACTCTGTACAGCGTTTGTATCTAAAGACTTTTCTGAGATATGAAGGATGCTTTACTACTCTATAGGTACTCCAGATTAACATGAGATTGGCAGAAACTGTGTGTGACACCCCCCTTTAATGACAGACAGCAGCAGGTTTATTAGGCTGCTGTCACTTTAAGACCTGACGCACAAGACGTGTATCTGACACACATCTGATGTTCTTATAACTCATTTAAAACTTTTTAACTCATTTAAGACTGATTACAAGGATACTCAACAATAATCGGCATGTGTGTCTGTGTTAAAGCGTGAAAGAGAACCCAGTGCGGTACTGGCGCGCTGTATACTTCGGCTGTCTGCGGCCGCGTGATGTAATTGTCGTCATAAGGAGGGTTCGCGGATGTCCACGAGCAGACCACGTGCGTATACGGAGCCCTGCACATGACATGCAAGAAAAAAAATTTAATTGTGTGCACGATTTACTAATTCGTTCCCTTGATTTACTAATTCGTGTGCACGATTTACTAATTCGTTCCCTTGATTTACTAATTCGTGTGCACGATTTACTAATTTGTTCCCTCGATTTACTAATTCGTGTGCACGATTTACTAATTTGTTCCCTCGATTTACTAATTCGTGCGCACGATTTACTAATTCGTTCCCTCGATTTACTAATTCGTTCCCTCGATTTACTAATTCGTGCGCATGATTTACTAATTTGTTCCCTCGATTTACTAATTCTGTGCACGATTTACTAATTCGTTCCTTCGATTTACTAATTCGTGCGCATGATTTACTAATTTGTTCCCTCGATTTACTAATTCGTGCGCATGATTTACTAATTTGTTCCCTCGATTTACTAATTTGTGCGCACGATTTACTAATTCGTTCCTTCGATTTACTAATTCGTGCGCACGATTTACTAATTCGTTCCCTCGATTTACTAATTCGTGTGCACGATTTACTAATTCGTTCCTTCGATTTACTAATTCGTGCGCACGATTTACTAATTCGTTCCCTCGATTTACTAATTCGTGCGCACGATTTACTAATTCGTTCCCTCGATTTACTAATTCGTGCGCACGATTTACTAATTCGTTCCCTCGATTTACTAATTCGTTCCCTCGATTTACTAATTTGTGTGCACAATTTACTAATTCGTTCCTTCGATTTACTAATTCGTGCGCATGATTTACTAATTCGTTCCCTCGATTTACTAATTCGTGCGCATGATTTACTAATTCGTTCCCTCGATTTACTCATTCGTGCGCATGATTTACTAATTCGTTCCCTCGATTTACTAATTCGTGCGCATGATTTACTAATTCGTTCCCTCGATTTACTAATTCGTGCGCATGATTTACTAATTCGTTCCCTCGATTTACTAATTCGTGCGCATGATTTACTAATTCGTTCCTCGATTTACTAATTCGTGCGCATGATTTACTAATTCGTTCCCTCGATTTACTCATTCGTGCGCATGATTTACTAATTCGTTCCCTCGATTTAATAATTTCTGCGCATGATTTACTAATTTGTTCCTTTGATTTACTAATTCGTTCCCTCGATTTACTAATTTGTTCCCTCAATTTACTAATTCGTTCCCTCGATTTACTAATTCGTGCACGATTTACTAATTCGTTCCCTCGATTTACTAATTCCTGTGCATGATTTACTAATTCGTGCGCGCGTTTTAGTAAATTGAGGGAACGAAATAGTAAATAGTAGTTTTCCCGCAGAATTGGACTACTATTTCACTGTTGCCGCAGGTTGATTTTCATGTCCGCAGGTTGAAACGACCCCAAATAACATGATATTTAGCCCCCGGAATGCGAATTTTACCAGGTGAACCTTGCCAAAAATGCAGATTTTTCCCCCCAGAACGCGATTTTTACTGGGAAACCCCATGAAACATGACTGGGCTCGTTTTGAGTAGCAATTGGACAGGTTTTGTTGTGAAAACCAGGCAACCCATATAGTCAATAGTACTGCGCATGTGTACAACCGCCATCCGCATTCATCACAGCGGTTGTGTACTTTGAAAGCTGTGCGGATGCGGACACATCCAAGATGCATCCGGACGCGGACAGTAAAGAATACCCGGGCCTTGTGCGCGTGTTTAGGGTGAGTGAAAAAAAAAAATTTGTAAAATTGATCCGTTAATTTTGACAGCCCTAATAGCATGATTTGTTATTATTTTATGTCATACGAATATCAAAGGCTATTTAAATGTAATGTGAGTGTGTCTATATGGGACATATAGAGACCCAAATATATATATATGTTCATGCTTGTATGTGAGTGTTTACCTCTTTTGGTTCCCTCAGGAATAACCCGGTAAACTTTAAACGGCTCTGATACGTCCAGCTGACTTCGGCCCACGAGCTCCTCAAAGTCGCTGCTCTTGTTCAGCGCGCACCTGAGACGCGTTTTCCAGGTGGGAGGATCCGGTTTATCTATTCCCTCACGATACTTCCCTTTAAACAGAGCCCAGGCCTGATCCAATAAACCAGACGTCATTAACACTCATTTACAAGCTGTTATATAATAATTTGCATTCATGTATGAATATATACAGCAGCCCTAAAGACACTTGAAGGTGCAGTGTGTAAATCTTAGCAGCGAGATTGCGAATTGCAATATAGAAAAGCAAAGATGTCGCTGAGACAGCAGAGACGTAGTGAGTCAAGCAAACGCGTTTGTCCATTTAGGGCTACTGTAGAAACACGCCGGCGCAAAATGGCGACATGTAAGTGGTGTATGAGATAGAAATGGCTCATTCTAACCCTGACAGCAACATAGTGTCGGGCCAGATCTGGGCCATATTATGTTGCTGTCTGGGAAGGTAATAAAAACATAATGGTTCATTATATAAGGTCTTTACACACCACAGAAAACATAGTTATGTATATTATATTGCATTTCTGTCAATAGATCCTCCTAAAATTTACATATTGCACCTTTAAAAATGGCTGAATGTCAAATGCATTGATGTAAAATATCAAAACAAGAAAGAAAAAAAAAGCACAAATACACTTTACAATTAAAACATTTAATTAAAAAAGACTTAAACACATTTATAAGTGTTAATAGCAACATGTACTTCATATTTTATTATTTTGTTGCTTGCAAATACAGTTATTATTGATTAATATTGATTATTGTGTACACTGTGCAGTGTTACTCATATAGTGACTTTCATCACCTTGAAGAGCGCCGCGTCCTCGTCTCTGTTATAGTCCTGCTTCCCTGCGTGTTTCCATGGGATGCGGAAGGTGGTTCGCTCTCGATCCTCCCACACTAACCCGGGATATTTCCCCGTGTCCACCTGTTCGATCAGCCACTGACGCAGCTTCCCGTTCCCGGAGCTTCCCGACATCCTCAGTTTGATCCAGCTGTGCAACTCAAAAAGTGGGAATATGAACTAAATAGTGCAATAATGCTGTATTATTATAAGCTGTGATAGTGGCTGATGTGTTCAGCAGAGGCTGGGCAGAATTTGGTTTTGATAACTCATGTAGTTCAGTTTTGAGATTCAATTATTTGCCTATTCATGGGTGGAGCATCACCATTCTCCAACAGATGTCAATCTCAAAGTCATGAAAGTTCGCACTGCAAATCTTTTTTTTTTTTTTTTTTTTTTACTATTTTTGTCTTGTTTTCCAGTAAAAATATCTGAACATTCTTAAATCAAGATACTTGAAAAGCAAAAAGTGTATCAGAAATAGTGCTTAAAACCAGATTTAATATCTTCAGTCATTTTGCTTCTCCAGTAAATGCATCTTGATTTAAGAACGTTTAGATATTTGTGCTGGAAAACAACATAATTTGTGGCACTATTATAGTTTAACCCCAAATTTTTTGCATTATTGAATGTGAAATAACATTAATTCGCCTACTTTATGTCACTATTGAGTCAATTTGTGCAGGTTTTACTATATTTGTCACTGTTCCATTGAAAATATTTTATTAATATCACAGACGTGACATGACAGCAGCAGTTTAAAGCCACAAATTCCCCTCCGTGTTAAATGACGGAGCAGTTTTGGTGGCGATGTGCACCTGTGAGTGTTCGTGGTCCTTGTGTTATGACTGGACGTGAACACGAGTCCTCTGGGACCACAATTACTCAGCAACACACACACAATAACAACACTTTTATCTGCTCCTTTTGGGGCGCAAATGTTAAAGAATTATTTAGAAGCTTTATACGGTTTCATGCAATGTCTTTTCCTGTATATATGTGGGAATCCAATCAATCAGACATCATTAATGTTCATTCACAAGCTAAACAGATCAATTTTACATTCATGAATGAATATACAGGAGCCCTAAAGGTGTTCAGACACTTAAAAATGTCTGAATGTCATTGCATTATAAAATGCATTGATGTGAAATATTAAAACAAGTGGCATTTATTGCAAAAAAAATATGCATGAACACACTTTACAAATAAAACATTTAACAAAAAAGGACATTGCAACAGTTTGAAATGATAAAACACTTGATCTAAATAATGATATTCACACATTTATAAGTTTGACTCTTTAAATTAGCAACATGTACTTAATATTTTATTATTTTGTCACTTGCAAATACAATTATTGTTATTATATGGGAATCAGAATCAAGTTCTACAGGAAACTCTATTCAACTCAGAAATGCATGTAAAATTCATGTAGCAGAATTCGTGTAAATATAATTAACAGCCTAGACTGTGGATTTTTTATTTAATTTAATGTTATTTTTTATTTTAATGTAATTTAATTTAATTTTAAATAAAATGTTTTTTTTTTTAGTTTAATAATTTATTTTAATTTTATTTAATTTTTTATTAATTTTAATTTTATTTAATGTTGCGTTATTTTTTATAATGTATTTTATTTTAATTTATTTTAATTTCATTCAATTTTTTATTTAATTTCATTTGAACTTTTTTATTTTATTTTATTTTATTTTATTTATGACTCAAAATGCAAACACTTTCCCAGAATTCTGTTGCATTTTATGGCAATTAAAAGCTTAGACTGTGGATTTTTTATTAAATTAAACTAATTAAAATGAAAATAAATGAAAATAAATTAAATATTAAATGAACAACATTAAATGTAATTAAATTTTATTAAATTAAATTTAAATTTAATTATTTTTAATTTTAATTAATTTAATTTAATTTAATTTTAATTAATTTTATTTTATTCACGACTCACGAAAATGCAAACGTTTTCCCAGAAATCTGTTACGTTTGTGGTCGACTGCCGGATATTCAAATGAATCCCGTCTACAAACTAACCACCTGTTTAACTCATCTTAACTCATCTGTTCAGCACGAAACTCTTACAAAACTGTTAAGTCATGAAATTAAAATGAATCTCACATCATGTTTCACCCCAAAGTCTGTTTTCTTTGATTTGACCTTGAAATGTTTTCATGAGATTCATCTAAATGCATCTTTCCGCAGACATGAAGAAAAAAACTGATGGATGGTGTGAATTAATGGTGCCTAAATGCAGAAATGTAAAAAATAATCTATAATTTTAGATGAAATGTTTTGTAACATATTTGCACTGTCATTTGAAAGGTGCTTCCCCCCCCAAAGAGACTTCTGAGGAATAATAAAAATAAACTGTTACTCATACAAAGAGTCGATTGTTCTTCAAGGTACAAATATCAGTCATTTAATATATGAGTGAGGGAAGGGTTATTATACGATATTTGACACATTTGTCATGTTTAAACTGTCTTTATTTAATCATGTCAATGTTGATAGAATTAATTTCTTTTATAAGACTTTATGCAGCTCCTGATTGTCACGTTAAATCATAAACATGTTGCATGTGTCAGAATTGGTTTATTTACACACTTAAACTCTTGCTGTCTGTTGAAATGGAAGCTCAGAAGTGACTGATTTCAAATGAAACTCGACTTCATTTCAATAAAGTAGTTAAAAACCTCATGCACAGGGTAAAACAGTTCATTTAAATTACATTGAACATTTTTTTCTTATACTTTTCTGTATTTGATTCATTTCAAGTATTTATAACCAACATCTCTTGTGTTTCTGTCTGTCATATTGGATACTTTTGTTTCTGAACTTGTTGCAGTGCATTCTGGATGTCTATGATGCCTTAACTTTAGGAACAGAGTCTTTTATTTCTTCTGTTGAAAACACGTCTAACATGACGTCTTGTTCATTTTGGGTTCCCGAGAAAAGATGAAAGTTCTGAAAGATTGACATGAATATCAGAGAAACATCCACCAGATAATTATCACAAATTCAGATATAAATACATACAACCCTTCATCATATATACAGATGCATAAAAACAGATGAGCGCTTACACACACACACACACACACCCATGAGAACGGCTTTGTTTCGATTGATGTTGTGACACTATATGAAACTGGCATCATTGGCTTAAATGTTTATTTCTGAACATATTTTATTCATTTCGCATCTTAACCCCTTCAGGAAGTTCAATGTTTGTCATTTACCGGCAACCATTTGGACTAAAACCTGATGTTGTGTCAAAAATAAGACTAAAAACATAAAATATAGTTTAATTGGATTTTATATATATATATATATATATATATATATATATATATATATATATAATATGTATATGTGTGTGTGTGTGTGTAAATCCTACTTTTAAAACTTTATTTATTTATTTATTATAAAAATAACATTAAAAAGGGAAATTTGTCACTTTTAAACCATTTTTTATTTATAAAAATAATTAAAATTGGTAAATCACTTATGGTTTAAAAGTGATGATTTACCAATTTTAATTATTTAATTATTTAATTATTTATTTATTTTTATTTTATTTGTTTATAAAATAAATACAATTTAAAAATGGGTAAATCCATCAATTCTTTTCTATTTAAAAAATAAATTATTTAAAAAAAGTGATGTTTCATCACGTTTTTTATTTTATTTTATTCATTATAAAAATAAATAAAATTTTAAAATTGGTAAATCAATCCCTTTTTAACCATTTATTCATTCATTCATTTATTTATTTTTATAAAAATAAATTATTTAAAAGTGATAGTTTTTCCCATTTTTAAATGTTATTTATTTATTCATTATAAAAATAAATACAATTTTAAAAATTAGTAAATCCATCACTTTTAAATCTTTAAAAAAAAAAAAAAAGTTAAAAAAATGTAAATCCATCACTATAAAACTATTTATTTATTTATGCAAAAACAGAATTTCTGAAACAGAATGATGCTTTTTAAACCCTTTTAACATTCATTCATTCATTCCATGCTTTTTCCCCCTAAAAACACATGGATGACACATTTATTATAAATGATAACAAACAGTTCTGATTCTCTTTATTTTTAATCAGTTTTGTCTCTCTGCCTGCATTATCTGCTTTTATAGCTTATTTTGCTCCTTCAAAACCTTTAAAAGCAAAGTATAAACCCTTCCTTTCCGCCTTTTCTGCGTCTTTCATTCTGACTTTCTCACACACACACACACACACACACACACATCTGTGAAAAACTCCTGTTAGAAAGTTACAAAACATAAGATAGAGATTCATTGTCTTGTGAGATTGTCGCACTTTCCTTTCCTCATCTGAAAACAGGGAAAGTTCAATTTCACTTGCGGGATCAGTGAAACACTCTCCACTTTCTTCAGCTTCTCTTGATCATGAGTTTCACAGCGTTTGTTTTCAGAAAGTCTAAAGACCTGAATGTTTTCTCAGATGACGACTGTAGTCTACTGGTTACGGTGCTTTATGTTATCTTGATTTGATTGATTTGGACAGTCAAGAAATGTGATTTATTATGTTCGCTCGCTGCAGTTTTGTCTGAAATGCACACGCTTCTGAAGCAGGATGGATTCTGATTGGCTGGCAAAGTTTTTATCTTTCATCAGATGGGAAAAAAAAGCGTTCAGAAAGTGATTTTATTGTGTGGACAGTGCTATTTTTAAAACCATATATTTATCGTTATTGGTATAATTATGTGGGTCAAACAAGCCTTTGCAGGGATTTCTGGTTGAAAAAGTGCACAAACAGCAGTGCATGTGCACTTAAAGGAACAGTTCACCCAAAAATGAAAAGTCTGTCATCATTTGGTTGAAAAAACCTGTATGAATTCCTTTCTTCTGCTGAACACAAAAGATATTTTAGGTAACCAAACAGTTTATGGGCCCCATTGACTTTCATAGTATGGAAAAAAAATTAGTAGCTAGTTTGGTTACCCGTATTCTTCAAAATATCTTCTTTTGTGAGTAAATTATGACAAAATTTTCATTTTTTTCGTGAACTATCCCTTCAACCAGGTGACCTGCCGCTGCAAACCAAGCATTTGCAACGTCAACAGGTCGTGTTGCTAAATGCGATTATTTTTGCCCGGCAACAGGGCCCTTTGCCCCCCTCTGTCCTCAAATCCAGCAACATCTGCTGCCATATTCTTTCACACATGCCAAAATAACACACACAGGCTTTTCTCATTTGAACTGAAAGAAAAACCGGAAAACCAGTGTTGCTAAAAGAGTTCAACACCTTGTCCCAAAAGCAAGAAACAGTAAATGTCCTAATCAAATATGGTGTGTTAGAGGAAGCCAAGGCCTGTGAACCCTGGACAGATGTTCTCAGGGCTGAGTTTAGGGTTTGGCCTTGAATTAGGCCAGATTAAACACAATTAAAGCAAATCACAGGAGTATCAGACTTCATATAATGAATGCATTGGATGTGCAATGGTGTTTAAACTCAACATCAGGTGGTTATTGGTAAAAAAATGTTAGTGAAATAACTATAATCAAATAACTCTGCAAAGACATCAGAATGCACAATACACAGGCATTACACTTTAATATGTTTTATACAGATTGCAGTACAATCTGAATCTATTAACCACTTTCCCCACAAATGATTATTTGCATACGAGTTATTAAACTATAAGTTAGTTTTATGAAGTGCAAACAGAACCTCAAATTAAAATCTGGGATATGAGAGGAAATAGAACGAGACATGCTTCATATTTGCATATGCTGATATTAAAACATAAGAATATTGGATTAAATTGGAGCCGAATGCAGATATGTGTGATGTGAAGCTGTTATTGCGCTCTGCCGATGTTGTCGTGCTCTTACCACACTCATGCATTGCTGACGGTTGTACACATTGGAGATTGTGAGAATGTCAGAAAAATCCCCTTCAATTCCCCATGCACTCGCTGATGTACATGCACTCATACACACAGATGTAAACATTCCTCTGTCCTGTCCTTGAATGATCAATCTCGGGGGACGCTGAGGGGCCAGAGTCTCGAGGAGGGACACCCCCACTCATCCCAGCACCTGTGGGCAGAGCAGCACGCGTGTGTCAGGCCAACTGTGTGTTGAGCAGATGATTGTTAGTGAAACCCCAGTGCAGACCAGCGTGACGCTGCGGGCTTGAGCCACTGGGAAGTGAAACACTCTTATCGACTTTTCCAGAGCTTTAATTCTGCTTTCACATGCGTGCATCAAAGACATTTTACAGTGAAGACTCCAAATACTGCTCAACAAATATTAAACATTGGCATAAATGAGTACACCCCTCTGAACAAATACAAAAGATGTATTTTCTTTATGATCACTAATACAATTAATGGAAAGATGGCAAAACTAAAATGCATTAAACATATACATAATAAAAACTGAGAAAGTGATAACAACAACCATGCATGTCATTTCTGCAGGCTGCATCTTACTCTGTGAGATAAACAGTCACTCTTTTCATAGCTGACACTCGCTTGGTATTTATCCTGCTCTTTGTCTAGCAAAAAAATCCCTCATCCCTAAATGAAAACTTAAAAATGCATGTCATTTCCGCAGGCTGCATCTTACTCTGTGAGATAAACAGTCACTCTTTTCATAGCTGACACTTGCTTGGTATTTATCCTGCTCTTTGTCTAGCAAAAAAAAAAAACCTCATCCCTAAATGAAAGCTTAAAATGCATGTCATTTCTGCAGGCTGCATCTTACTCTGTGAGATAAACAGTCACTCTTTTCATAGTTGACACTCGCTTGGTATTTCTCCTGCTCTTTGGCTAGCAAAAAAATCCCTCATCCCTAAATGAAAACTTAAAAATGCATGTCATTTCTGCAGGCTGCATCTTACTCTGTGAGATAAACAGTCACTCTTTTCATAGTTGACACTCGCTTGGTATTTCTCCTGCTCTTTGGCTAGCAAAAAAATCCCTCATCCCTAAATGAAAACTTAAAAATGCATGTCATTTCTGCAGGCTGCATCTTACTCTGTGAGATAAACAGTCACTCTTTTCATAGTTGACACTCGCTTGGTATTTCTCCTGCTCTTTGTCTAGCAAAAAACCCTCATCCCTAAATGAAAGCTTAAATTGAAGGCCTGATTATTTCAGGGGTCTTGTCACAAGTCCATTGTTTTTGAATTTCTGTGTTACTTTTGCTATATTTTCACACTTAAAACAATGATTTGGTAATCCTCTTGTACCACTGTCCTCTTTTGTGCTAAGAAATAAGTCTCCTGACAGTTCTCTCCCATTGTTGTCAGCATAAAGTCTGAGAATGATTCAGTGGGCTATATAACACTTTTAATTGTCAAGAAATTACTTCTCTTTAAATGTTTTGGTTCAACAATTACCTGTTCAAACATTGCCTTAAACTTACACCAGAAAATTTTATTTAGTAACTTTTAGGAGGGTGTACTCATGTTCTACACAACATTTTATCACCTTGATAAGAAAATCTTATTTTCCTGAATAATTTTGACATGCTTCTTTGGTAAATGATTAAGCAGACTTGCTGGAACATTATAACTCTAAATAACCCTAACATGTCTTCTAAGTAATTGCTGACTTTCAGAAGTTTCAGAGGGGGTGTACTCATTTATGCTGTGCACTGTAAGATTAATAAAGTAAATGATTGATAGTGTTGTAATAACAATAATAATAAAACACTAAAATAATATATTGTGATTTTTATATTATATATTTGTTGTTGTTAAGCAATTATGGCAGGCAATAATAGTAATTATTAATAATAATCATAATTATATAATGATTGAATAATTAATAATAAAGACAATACAGAATTTTAGCCCTCATCATCAACATTGTAAAGCTGTTTGTTCTCTTGCTCAAGTGATTCCAAAACTTTATAATAATATACTGGTTTTGTTCATTTCAGGTGCGGCAGAAATTAGATTATTTCCTCATCTATAGATATAAAATTAGTTTTTTTTTTTTGTTTGTTTTTTGCCTTTTTTATAAAATCAGGAAAAATGCCCGAAATCTCTGTTCGTTTTCCATGTGTGTAGAATCTGCTGAACATGAAATCAAAGACTGATTGTTAATCCCGACGATCACATTCGCAGTCTCGGTGTTTTAACTTCAGTTTCAGGTGTTTATGTCTAATAATGGCGACACTCGTTTACAGTCAGACTGGACTCTTACTATACGGCGTCTTCAGAAGAGCTGTAATACAGAGACGATTCTACGGGTAAAACGTCAGTTCTCGAGTTATAGACTAGTTTGCAGAAGATGAAATCATGCATTCTGTTTAGTTTTGTGCGTAGAATTATATGGTAGTAAATAAAGTGGTTGCTCGGTGGAGTGGAGTTCTTCACGATACTCTGAATGTCTTCTCATGTCTTGTACAGTATGTCTGTCTCCGGTAAGATGTCCGTGAATGGAGTGGATCTGCACTATCAGCGCGCTGGAGACGGAAAACACGCTGTGCTGCTGCTGCCTGGAGCTTTAGGTCTGCATTGCAATACACACAACCCGTCAAAGTCTGTCACACGTGACTGCATTTGTTTCTCATGATCCTAAACGCCTTCTGCTCTGCTGAAATGAGCTTTGAAATCATCCAGAAAACTAAACAAGTAAAGTGGATAAGCTGGAGAAGATAATCAAATATTCACTGTACATTTTCCTTTAATTATAGTAAAGAATGAGTGTGTTTCAGTGTTATTTAAGTATTATTTATATACTATTATATACGGTGACCGGGAAAGCTCAATGCACTACAACTGAAGAAAACACATGCAAATAGAAAAAAACACTAGCATACACCAGCAAGAAAACATCAATTTGACAACATAAACCTGCAAATACTCACAACGCAACCAAATACAAAAATGCGCTGCAAATACTCACAACGCAACCAAATACAGAAATTCGCCGCAAATGCTCACAACGCAACCAAATACAGAAATTCGCCGCAAATGCTCACAACGCAACCAAATACAGAAATTCGCCGCAAATGCTCACAACGCAACCAAATACAGAAATTCGCCGCAAATGCTCACAACGCAACCAAATACAGAAATTCGCCGCAAATGCTCACAACGCAACCAAATACAGAAATTCGCCGCAAATGCTCACAACGCAACCAAATACAGAAACGCGCCGCAAATGCTCACAACGCAACCAAATACAGAAATTCGCCGCAAATGCTCACAACGCAACCAAATACAGAAACGCGCCGCAAATGTTCACAACGCAACCAAATACAGAAACGCGCCGCAAATGCTCACAACGCAACCAAATACAGAAATTCGCCGCAAATGCTCACAACGCAACCAAATACAGAAATTCGCCGCAAATGCTCACAACGCAACCAAATACAGAAACGCGCCGCAAATGCTCACAACGCAACCAAATACAGAAACGCGCCGCAAATGCTCACAACGCAACCAAATACAGAAACGCGCCGCAAATGCTCACAACGCAACCAAATACAGAAACGCGCCGCAAATGCTCACAACGCAACCAAATACAGAAACGCGCCGCAAATGCTCACAACGCAACCAAATACAGAAACGCGCCGCAAATGCTCACAACGCAACCAAATACAGAAACGCGCCGCAAATGCTCACAACGCAACCAAATACAGAAACGCGCCGCAAATGCTCACAACGCAACCAAATACAGAAACGCGCCGCAAATGCTCACAACGCAACCAAATACAGAAACGCGCCGCAAATGCTCACAACGCAACCAAATACAGAAACGCGCCGCAAATGCTCACAACGCAACCAAATACAGAAACGCGCCGCAAATGCTCACAACGCAACCAAATACAGAAACGCGCCGCAAATGCTCACAACGCAACCAAATACAGAAACGCGCCGCAAATGCTCACAACGCAACCAAATACAGAAACGCGCCGCAAATGCTCACAACGCAACCAAATACAGAAACGCGCCGCAAATGCTCACAACGCAACCAAATACAGAAACGCGCCGCAAATGCTCACAACGCAACCAAATACAGAAACGCGCCGCAAATGTTCACAACGCAACCAAATACAGAAATTCGCCGCAAATGCTCACAACGCAACCAAATACAGAAACTCGCCGCAAATGCTCACAACGCAACCAAATACAGAAACGCGCCGCAAATGCTCACAACGCAACCAAATACAGAAACGCGCCGCAAATGCTCACAACGCAACCAAATACAGAAATGCGCCGCAAATGCTCACAACGCAACCAAATACAGAAACGCGCCGCAAATGCTCACAACGCAACCAAATACAGAAACGCGCCGCAAATGCTCACAACGCAACCAAATACAGAAACGCGCCGCAAATGCTCACAACGCAACCAAATACAGAAACGCGCCGCAAATGCTCACAACGCAACCAAATACAGAAACGCGCCGCAAATGCTCACAACGCAACCTAATACAGAAACGCGCCGCAAATGCTCACAACGCAACCAAATACAGAAACGCGCCGCAAATGCTCACAACGCAACCAAATACAGAAACGCGCCGCAAATGCTCACAACGCAACCAAATACAGAAACGCGCCGCAAATGCTCACAACGCAACCAAATACAGAAACGCGCCGCAAATGCTCACAACGCAACCAAATACAGAAACGCGCCGCAAATGCTCACAACGCAACCAAATACAGAAACGCGCCGCAAATGCTCACAACGCAACCAAATACAGAAACGCGCCGCAAATGCTCACAACGCAACCAAATACAGAAACGCGCCGCAAATGCTCACAACGCAACCAAATACAGAAACGCGCCGCAAATGCTCACAACGCAACCAAATACAGAAACGCGCCGCAAATGCTCACAACGCAACCAAATACAGAAACGCGCCGCAAATGCTCACAACGCAACCAAATACAGAAACGCGCCGCAAATGCTCACAACGCAACCAAATACAGAAACGCGCCGCAAATGCTCACAACGCAACCAAATACAGAAACGCGCCGCAAATGCTCACAACGCAACCAAATACAGAAACGCGCCGCAAATGCTCACAACGCAACCAAATACAGAAACGCGCCGCAAATGCTCACAACGCAACCAAATACAGAAACGCGCCGCAAATGCTCACAACGCAACCAAATACAGAAACGCGCCGCAAATGCTCACAACGCAACCAAATACAGAAACGCGCCGCAAATGCTCACAACGCAACCAAATACAGAAACGCCGCAAATGCTCACAACGCAACCAAATACAGAAACGCGCCGCAAATGCTCACAACGCAACCAAATACAGAAACGCGCCGCAAATGCTCACAACGCAACCAAATACAGAAACGCGCCGCAAATGCTCACAACGCAACCAAATACAGAAACGCGCCGCAAATGCTCACAACGCAACCAAATACAGAAACGCGCCGCAAATGCTCACAACGCAACCAAATACAGAAACGCGCCGCAAATGCTCACAACGCAACCAAATACAGAAACGCGCCGCAAATGCTCACAACGCAACCAAATACAGAAACGCGCCGCAAATGCTCACAACGCAACCAAATACAGAAACGCGCCGCAAATGCTCACAACGCAACCAAATACAGAAACGCGCCGCAAATGCTCACAACGCAACCAAATACAGAAACGCGCCGCAAATGCTCACAACGCAACCAAATACAGAAACGCGCCGCAAATGCTCACAACGCAACCAAATACAGAAACGCGCCGCAAATGCTCACAACGCAACCAAATACAGAAACGCGCCGCAAATGCTCACAACGCAACCAAATACAGAAACGCGCCGCAAATGCTCACAACGCAACCAAATACAGAAACGCGCCGCAAATGCTCACAACGCAACCAAATACAGAAACGCGCCGCAAATGCTCACAACGCAACCAAATACAGAAACGCGCCGCAAATGCTCACAACGCAACCAAATACAGAAACGCGCCGCAAATGCTCACAACGCAACCAAATACAGAAACGCGCCGCAAATGCTCACAACGCAACCAAATACAGAAACGCGCCGCAAATGCTCACAACGCAACCAAATACAGAAACGCGCCGCAAATGCTCACAACGCAACCAAATACAGAAACGCGCCGCAAATGCTCACAACGCAACCAAATACAGAAACGCGCCGCAAATGCTCACAACGCAACCAAATACAGAAACGCGCCGCAAATGCTCACAACGCAACCAAATACAGAAACGCGCCGCAAATGCTCACAACGCAACCAAATACAGAAACGCGCCGCAAATGCTCACAACGCAACCAAATACAGAAACGCGCCGCAAATGCTCACAACGCAACCAAATACAGAAACGCGCCGCAAATGCTCACAACGCAACCAAATACAGAAACGCGCCGCAAATGCTCACAACGCAACCAAATACAGAAACGCGCCGCAAATGCTCACAACGCAACCAAATACAGAAACGCGCCGCAAATGCTCACAACGCAACCAAATACAGAAACGCGCCGCAAATGCTCACAACGCAACCAAATACAGAAACGCGCCGCAAATGCTCACAACGCAACCAAATACAGAAACGCCGCAAATGCTCACAACGCAACCAAATACAGAAACGCGCCGCAAATGCTCACAACGCAACCAAATACAGAAACGCGCCGCAAATGCTCACAACGCAACCAAATACAGAAACGCGCCGCAAATGCTCACAACGCAACCAAATACAGAAACGCGCCGCAAATGCTCACAACGCAACCAAATACAGAAACGCGCCGCAAATGCTCACAACGCAACCAAATACAGAAACGCGCCGCAAATGCTCACAACGCAACCAAATACAGAAACGCGCCGCAAATGCTCACAACGCAACCAAATACAGAAACGCGCCGCAAATGCTCACAACGCAACCAAATACAGAAACGCGCCGCAAATGCTCACAACGCAACCAAATACAGAAACGCGCCGCAAATGCTCACAACGCAACCAAATACAGAAACGCGCCGCAAATGCTCACAACGCAACCAAATACAGAAACGCGCCGCAAATGCTCACAACGCAACCAAATACAGAAACGCGCCGCAAATGCTCACAACGCAACCAAATACAGAAACGCGCCGCAAATGCTCACAACGCAACCAAATACAGAAACGCCGCAAATGCTCACAACGCAACCAAATACAGAAACGCGCCGCAAATGCTCACAACGCAACCAAATACAGAAACGCGCCGCAAATGCTCACAACGCAACCAAATACAGAAACGCGCCGCAAATGCTCACAACGCAACCAAATACAGAAACGCGCCGCAAATGCTCACAACGCAACCAAATACAGAAACGCGCCGCAAATGCTCACAACGCAACCAAATACAGAAACGCGCCGCAAATGCTCACAACGCAACCAAATACAGAAACGCGCCGCAAATGCTCACAACGCAACCAAATACAGAAACGCGCCGCAAATGCTCACAACGCAACCAAATACAGAAACGCGCCGCAAATGCTCACAACGCAACCAAATACAGAAACGCCGCAAATGCTCACAACGCAACCAAATACAGAAACGCGCCGCAAATGCTCACAACGCAACCAAATACAGAAACGCGCCGCAAATGCTCACAACGCAACCAAATACAGAAACGCGCCGCAAATGCTCACAACGCAACCAAATACAGAAACGCGCCGCAAATGCTCACAACGCAACCAAATACAGAAACGCGCCGCAAATGCTCACAACGCAACCAAATACAGAAACGCGCCGCAAATGCTCACAACGCAACCAAATACAGAAACGCGCCGCAAATGCTCACAACGCAACCAAATACAGAAACGCGCCGCAAATGCTCACAACGCAACCAAATACAGAAACGCCGCAAATGCTCACAACGCAACCAAATACAGAAACGCGCCGCAAATGCTCACAACGCAACCAAATACAGAAACGCGCCGCAAATGCTCACAACGCAACCAAATACAGAAACGCGCCGCAAATGCTCACAACGCAACCAAATACAGAAACGCGCCGCAAATGCTCACAACGCAACCAAATACAGAAACGCGCCGCAAATGCTCACAACGCAACCAAATACAGAAACGCGCCGCAAATGCTCACAACGCAACCAAATACAGAAACGCGCCGCAAATGCTCACAACGCAACCAAATACAGAAACGCGCCGCAAATGCTCACAACGCAACCAAATACAGAAACGCGCCGCAAATGCTCACAACGCAACCAAATACAGAAACGCGCCGCAAATGCTCACAACGCAACCAAATACAGAAACGCGCCGCAAATGCTCACAACGCAACCAAATACAGAAACGCGCCGCAAATGCTCACAACGCAACCAAATACAGAAACGCGCCGCAAATGCTCACAACGCAACCAAATACAGAAACGCGCCGCAAATGCTCACAACGCAACCAAATACAGAAACGCGCCGCAAATGCTCACAACGCAACCAAATACAGAAACGCGCCGCAAATGCTCACAACGCAACCAAATACAGAAACGCGCCGCAAATGCTCACAACGCAACCAAATACAGAAACGCGCCGCAAATGCTCACAACGCAACCAAATACAGAAACGCGCGCAAATGCTCACAACGCAACCAAATACAGAAACGCGCCGCAAATGCTCACAACGCAACCAAATACAGAAACGCGCCGCAAATGCTCACAACGCAACCAAATACAGAAACGCGCCGCAAATGCTCACAACGCAACCAAATACAGAAACGCGCCGCAAATGCTCACAACGCAACCAAATACAGAAACGCGCCGCAAATGCTCACAACGCAACCAAATACAGAAACGCGCCGCAAATGCTCACAACGCAACCAAATACAGAAACGCGCCGCAAATGCTCACAACGCAACCAAATACAGAAACGCGCCGCAAATGCTCACAACGCAACCAAATACAGAAACGCGCCGCAAATGCTCACAACGCAACCAAATACAGAAACGCGCCGCAAATGCTCACAACGCAACCAAATACAGAAACGCGCCGCAAATGCTCACAACGCAACCAAATACAGAAACGCGCCGCAAATGCTCACAACGCAACCAAATACAGAAACGCGCCGCAAATGCTCACAACGCAACCAAATACAGAAACGCGCCGCAAATGCTCACAACGCAACCAAATACAGAAACGCGCCGCAAATGCTCACAACGCAACCAAATACAGAAACGCGCCGCAAATGCTCACAACGCAACCAAATACAGAAACGCGCCGCAAATGCTCACAACGCAACCAAATACAGAAACGCGCCGCAAATGCTCACAACGCAACCAAATACAGAAACGCGCCGCAAATGCTCACAACGCAACCAAATACAGAAACGCGCCGCAAATGCTCACAACGCAACCAAATACAGAAACGCGCCGCAAATGCTCACAACGCAACCAAATACAGAAACGCGCCGCAAATGCTCACAACGCAACCAAATACAGAAACGCGCCGCAAATGCTCACAACGCAACCAAATACAGAAACGCGCCGCAAATGCTCACAACGCAACCAAATACAGAAACGCGCCGCAAATGCTCACAACGCAACCAAATACAGAAACGCGCCGCAAATGCTCACAACGCAACCAAATACAGAAACGCGCCGCAAATGCTCACAACGCAACCAAATACAGAAACGCGCCGCAAATGCTCACAACGCAACCAAATACAGAAACGCGCCGCAAATGCTCACAACGCAACCAAATACAGAAACGCGCCGCAAATGCTCACAACGCAACCAAATACAGAAACGCGCCGCAAATGCTCACAACGCAACCAAATACAGAAACGCGCCGCAAATGCTCACAACGCAACCAAATACAGAAACGCGCCGCAAATGCTCACAACGCAACCAAATACAGAAACGCGCCGCAAATGCTCACAACGCAACCAAATACAGAAACGCGCCGCAAATGCTCACAACGCAACCAAATACAGAAACGCGCCGCAAATGCTCACAACGCAACCAAATACAGAAACGCGCCGCAAATGCTCACAACGCAACCAAATACAGAAACGCGCCGCAAATGCTCACAACGCAACCAAATACAGAAACGCGCCGCAAATGCTCACAACGCAACCAAATACAGAAACGCGCCGCAAATGCTCACAACGCAACCAAATACAGAAACGCGCCGCAAATGCTCACAACGCAACCAAATACAGAAACGCGCCGCAAATGCTCACAACGCAACCAAATACAGAAACGCGCCGCAAATGCTCACAACGCAACCAAATACAGAAACGCGCCGCAAATGCTCACAACGCAACCAAATACAGAAACGCGCCGCAAATGCTCACAACGCAACCAAATACAGAAACGCGCCGCAAATGCTCACAACGCAACCAAATACAGAAACGCGCCGCAAATGCTCACAACGCAACCAAATACAGAAACGCGCCGCAAATGCTCACAACGCAACCAAATACAGAAACGCGCCGCAAATGCTCACAACGCAACCAAATACAGAAACGCGCCGCAAATGCTCACAACGCAACCAAATACAGAAACGCGCCGCAAATGCTCACAACGCAACCAAATACAGAAACGCGCCGCAAATGCTCACAACGCAACCAAATACAGAAACGCGCCGCAAATGCTCACAACGCAACCAAATACAGAAACGCCGCAAATGCTCACAACGCAACCAAATACAGAAACGCGCCGCAAATGCTCACAACGCAACCAAATACAGAAACGCGCCGCAAATGCTCACAACGCAACCAAATACAGAAACGCGCCGCAAATGCTCACAACGCAACCAAATACAGAAACGCGCCGCAAATGCTCACAACGCAACCAAATACAGAAACGCGCCGCAAATGCTCACAACGCAACCAAATACAGAAACGCGCCGCAAATGCTCACAACGCAACCAAATACAGAAACGCGCCGCAAATGCTCACAACGCAACCAAATACAGAAACGCGCCGCAAATGCTCACAACGCAACCAAATACAGAAACGCGCCGCAAATGCTCACAACGCAACCAAATACAGAAACGCGCCGCAAATGCTCACAACGCAACCAAATACAGAAACGCGCCGCAAATGCTCACAACGCAACCAAATACAGAAACGCGCCGCAAATGCTCACAACGCAACCAAATACAGAAACGCGCCGCAAATGCTCACAACGCAACCAAATACAGAAACGCGCCGCAAATGCTCACAACGCAACCAAATACAGAAACGCGCCGCAAATGCTCACAACGCAACCAAATACAGAAACGCGCCGCAAATGCTCACAACGCAACCAAATACAGAAACGCGCCGCAAATGCTCACAACGCAACCAAATACAGAAACGCGCCGCAAATGCTCACAACGCAACCAAATACAGAAACGCGCCGCAAATGCTCACAACGCAACCAAATACAGAAACGCGCCGCAAATGCTCACAACGCAACCAAATACAGAAACGCGCCGCAAATGCTCACAACGCAACCAAATACAGAAACGCGCCGCAAATGCTCACAACGCAACCAAATACAGAAACGCGCCGCAAATGCTCACAACGCAACCAAATACAGAAACGCGCAAATGCTCACAACGCAACCAAATACAGAAACGCGCCGCAAATGCTCACAACGCAACCAAATACAGAAACGCGCCGCAAATGCTCACAACGCAACCAAATACAGAAACGCGCCGCAAATGCTCACAACGCAACCAAATACAGAAACGCGCCGCAAATGCTCACAACGCAACCAAATACAGAAACGCGCCGCAAATGCTCACAACGCAACCAAATACAGAAACGCGCCGCAAATGCTCACAACGCAACCAAATACAGAAACGCGCCGCAAATGCTCACAACGCAACCAAATACAGAAACGCGCCGCAAATGCTCACAACGCAACCAAATACAGAAACGCGCCGCAAATGCTCACAACGCAACCAAATACAGAAACGCGCCGCAAATGCTCACAACGCAACCAAATACAGAAACGCGCCGCAAATGCTCACAACGCAACCAAATACAGAAACGCGCCGCAAATGCTCACAACGCAACCAAATACAGAAACGCGCCGCAAATGCTCACAACGCAACCAAATACAGAAACGCGCCGCAAATGCTCACAACGCAACCAAATACAGAAACGCGCCGCAAATGCTCACAACGCAACCAAATACAGAAACGCGCCGCAAATGCTCACAACGCAACCAAATACAGAAACGCGCCGCAAATGCTCACAACGCAACCAAATACAGAAACGCGCCGCAAATGCTCACAACGCAACCAAATACAGAAACGCGCCGCAAATGCTCACAACGCAACCAAATACAGAAACGCGCCGCAAATGCTCACAACGCAACCAAATACAGAAACGCGCCGCAAATGCTCACAACGCAACCAAATACAGAAACGCGCCGCAAATGCTCACAACGCAACCAAATACAGAAACGCGCCGCAAATGCTCACAACGCAACCAAATACAGAAACGCGCCGCAAATGCTCACAACGCAACCAAATACAGAAACGCGCCGCAAATGCTCACAACGCAACCAAATACAGAAACGCGCCGCAAATGCTCACAACGCAACCAAATACAGAAACGCGCCGCAAATGCTCACAACGCAACCAAATACAGAAACGCGCCGCAAATGCTCACAACGCAACCAAATACAGAAACGCGCCGCAAATGCTCACAACGCAACCAAATACAGAAACGCGCCGCAAATGCTCACAACGCAACCAAATACAGAAACGCGCCGCAAATGCTCACAACGCAACCAAATACAGAAACGCGCCGCAAATGCTCACAACGCAACCAAATACAGAAACGCGCCGCAAATGCTCACAACGCAACCAAATACAGAAACGCGCCGCAAATGCTCACAACGCAACCAAATACAGAAACGCGCCGCAAATACTCACAACGCAACCAAATACAGAAACGCGCCGCAAATGCTCACAACGCAACCAAATACAGAAACGCGCCGCAAATACTCACAACGCAACCAAATACAGAAACGCGCCGCAAATGCTCACAACGCAACCAAATACAGAAACGCGCCGCAAATGCTCACAACGCAACCAAATACAGAAACGCGCCGCAAATGCTCACAACGCAACCAAATACAGAAACGCGCCGCAAATACAGCGCGCGCAAATGCTCACAACGCAACCAAATACAGAAACGCGCCGCAAATGCTCACAACGCAACCAAATACAGAAACGCGCCGCAAATGCTCACAACGCAACCAAATACAGAAACGCGCCGCAAATGCTCACAACGCAACCAAATACAGAAACGCGCCGCAAATGCTCACAACGCAACCAAATACAGAAACGCGCCGCAAATGCTCACAACGCAACCAAATACAGAAACGCGCCGCAAATGCTCACAACGCAACCAAATACAGAAACGCGCCGCAAATGCTCACAACGCAACCAAATACAGAAACGCGCCGCAAATGCTCACAACGCAACCAAATACAGAAACGCGCCGCAAATGCTCACAACGCAACCAAATACAGAAACGCGCCGCAAATGCTCACAACGCAACCAAATACAGAAACGCGCCGCAAATGCTCACAACGCAACCAAATACAGAAACGCGCCGCAAATGCTCACAACGCAACCAAATACAGAAACGCGCCGCAAATGCTCACAACGCAACCAAATACAGAAACGCGCCGCAAATGCTCACAACGCAACCAAATACAGAAACGCGCCGCAAATGCTCACAACGCAACCAAATACAGAAACGCGCCGCAAATGCTCACAACGCAACCAAATACAGAAACGCGCCGCAAATGCTCACAACGCAACCAAATACAGAAACGCGCCGCAAATGCTCACAACGCAACCAAATACAGAAACGCGCCGCAAATGCTCACAACGCAACCAAATACAGAAACGCGCCGCAAATGCTCACAACGCAACCAAATACAGAAACGCGCCGCAAATGCTCACAACGCAACCAAATACAGAAACGCGCCGCAAATGCTCACAACGCAACCAAATACAGAAACGCGCCGCAAATGCTCACAACGCAACCAAATACAGAAACGCGCCGCAAATGCTCACAACGCAACCAAATACAGAAACGCGCCGCAAATGCTCACAACGCAACCAAATACAGAAACGCGCCGCAAATGCTCACAACGCAACCAAATACAGAAACGCGCCGCAAATGCTCACAACGCAACCAAATACAGAAACGCGCCGCAAATGCTCACAACGCAACCAAATACAGAAACGCGCCGCAAATGCTCACAACGCAACCAAATACAGAAACGCGCCGCAAATGCTCACAACGCAACCAAATACAGAAACGCGCCGCAAATGCTCACAACGCAACCAAATACAGAAACGCGCCGCAAATGCTCACAACGCAACCAAATACAGAAACGCGCCGCAAATGCTCACAACGCAACCAAATACAGAAACGCGCCGCAAATGCTCACAACGCAACCAAATACAGAAACGCGCCGCAAATGCTCACAACGCAACCAAATACAGAAACGCGCCGCAAATGCTCACAACGCAACCAAATACAGAAACGCGCCGCAAATGCTCACAACGCAACCAAATACAGAAACGCGCCGCAAATGCTCACAACGCAACCAAATACAGAAACGCGCCGCAAATGCTCACAACGCAACCAAATACAGAAACGCGCCGCAAATGCTCACAACGCAACCAAATACAGAAACGCGCCGCAAATGCTCACAACGCAACCAAATACAGAAACGCGCCGCAAATGCTCACAACGCAACCAAATACAGAAACGCGCCGCAAATGCTCACAACGCAACCAAATACAGAAACGCGCCGCAAATGCTCACAACGCAACCAAATACAGAAACGCGCCGCAAATGCTCACAACGCAACCAAATACAGAAACGCGCCGCAAATGCTCACAACGCAACCAAATACAGAAACGCGCCGCAAATGCTCACAACGCAACCAAATACAGAAACGCGCCGCAAATGCTCACAACGCAACCAAATACAGAAACGCGCCGCAAATGCTCACAACGCAACCAAATACAGAAACGCGCCGCAAATGCTCACAACGCAACCAAATACAGAAACGCGCCGCAAATGCTCACAACGCAACCAAATACAGAAACGCGCCGCAAATGCTCACAACGCAACCAAATACAGAAACGCGCCGCAAATGCTCACAACGCAACCAAATACAGAAACGCGCCGCAAATGCTCACAACGCAACCAAATACAGAAACGCGCCGCAAATGCTCACAACGCAACCAAATACAGAAACGCGCCGCAAATGCTCACAACGCAACCAAATACAGAAACGCGCCGCAAATGCTCACAACGCAACCAAATACAGAAACGCGCCGCAAATGCTCACAACGCAACCAAATACAGAAACGCGCCGCAAATGCTCACAACGCAACCAAATACAGAAACGCGCCGCAAATGCTCACAACGCAACCAAATACAGAAACGCGCCGCAAATGCTCACAACGCAACCAAATACAGAAACGCGCCGCAAATGCTCACAACGCAACCAAATACAGAAACGCGCCGCAAATGCTCACAACGCAACCAAATACAGAAACGCGCCGCAAATGCTCACAACGCAACCAAATACAGAAACGCGCCGCAAATGCTCACAACGCAACCAAATACAGAAACGCGCCGCAAATGCTCACAACGCAACCAAATACAGAAACGCGCCGCAAATGCTCACAACGCAACCAAATACAGAAACGCGCCGCAAATGCTCACAACGCAACCAAATACAGAAACGCGCCGCAAATGCTCACAACGCAACCAAATACAGAAACGCGCCGCAAATGCTCACAACGCAACCAAATACAGAAACGCGCCGCAAATGCTCACAACGCAACCAAATACAGAAACGCGCCGCAAATGCTCACAACGCAACCAAATACAGAAACGCGCCGCAAATGCTCACAACGCAACCAAATACAGAAACGCGCCGCAAATGCTCACAACGCAACCAAATACAGAAACGCGCCGCAAATGCTCACAACGCAACCAAATACAGAAACGCGCCGCAAATGCTCACAACGCAACCAAATACAGAAACGCGCCGCAAATGCTCACAACGCAACCAAATACAGAAACGCGCCGCAAATGCTCACAACGCAACCAAATACAGAAACGCGCCGCAAATGCTCACAACGCAACCAAATACAGAAACGCGCCGCAAATGCTCACAACGCAACCAAATACAGAAACGCGCCGCAAATGCTCACAACGCAACCAAATACAGAAACGCGCCGCAAATGCTCACAACGCAACCAAATACAGAAACGCGCCGCAAATGCTCACAACGCAACCAAATACAGAAACGCGCCGCAAATGCTCACAACGCAACCAAATACAGAAACGCGCCGCAAATGCTCACAACGCAACCAAATACAGAAACGCGCCGCAAATGCTCACAACGCAACCAAATACAGAAACGCGCCGCAAATGCTCACAACGCAACCAAATACAGAAACGCGCCGCAAATGCTCACAACGCAACCAAATACAGAAACGCGCCGCAAATGCTCACAACGCAACCAAATACAGAAACGCGCCGCAAATGCTCACAACGCAACCAAATACAGAAACGCGCCGCAAATGCTCACAACGCAACCAAATACAGAAACGCGCCGCAAATGCTCACAACGCAACCAAATACAGAAACGCGCCGCAAATGCTCACAACGCAACCAAATACAGAAACGCGCCGCAAATGCTCACAACGCAACCAAATACAGAAACGCGCCGCAAATGCTCACAA
The DNA here is from genome assembly GCF_018812025.1 of Megalobrama amblycephala. Classification (NCBI taxonomy): domain Eukaryota; kingdom Metazoa; phylum Chordata; class Actinopteri; order Cypriniformes; family Xenocyprididae; genus Megalobrama; species Megalobrama amblycephala. The sequence continues at coordinate 37,574,677 of NC_063054.1, read as the reverse complement.
CGCAACCAAATACAGAAACGCGCCGCAAATGCTCACAACGCAACCAAATACAGAAACGCGCCGCAAATGCTCACAACGCAACCAAATACAGAAACGCGCCGCAAATGCTCACAACGCAACCAAATACAGAAACGCGCCGCAAATGCTCACAACGCAACCAAATACAGAAACGCGCCGCAAATGCTCACAACGCAACCAAATACAGAAACGCGCCGCAAATGCTCACAACGCAACCAAATACAGAAACGCGCCGCAAATGCTCACAACGCAACCAAATACAGAAACGCGCCGCAAATGCTCACAACGCAACCAAATACAGAAACGCGCCGCAAATGCTCACAACGCAACCAAATACAGAAACGCGCCGCAAATGCTCACAACGCAACCAAATACAGAAACGCGCCGCAAATGCTCACAACGCAACCAAATACAGAAACGCGCCGCAAATGCTCACAACGCAACCAAATACAGAAACGCGCCGCAAATGCTCACAACGCAACCAAATACAGAAACGCGCCGCAAATGCTCACAACGCAACCAAATACAGAAACGCGCCGCAAATGCTCACAACGCAACCAAATACAGAAACGCGCCGCAAATGCTCACAACGCAACCAAATACAGAAACGCGCCGCAAATGCTCACAACGCAACCAAATACAGAAACGCGCCGCAAATGCTCACAACGCAACCAAATACAGAAACGCGCCGCAAATGCTCACAACGCAACCAAATACAGAAACGCGCCGCAAATGCTCACAACGCAACCAAATACAGAAACGCGCCGCAAATGCTCACAACGCAACCAAATACAGAAACGCGCCGCAAATGCTCACAACGCAACCAAATACAGAAACGCGCCGCAAATGCTCACAACGCAACCAAATACAGAAACGCGCCGCAAATGCTCACAACGCAACCAAATACAGAAACGCGCCGCAAATGCTCACAACGCAACCAAATACAGAAACGCCGCAAATGCTCACAACGCAACCAAATACAGAAACGCGCCGCAAATGCTCACAACGCAACCAAATACAGAAACGCGCCGCAAATGCTCACAACGCAACCAAATACAGAAACGCGCCGCAAATGCTCACAACGCAACCAAATACAGAAACGCGCCGCAAATGCTCACAACGCAACCAAATACAGAAACGCGCCGCAAATGCTCACAACGCAACCAAATACAGAAACGCGCCGCAAATGCTCACAACGCAACCAAATACAGAAACGCGCCGCAAATGCTCACAACGCAACCAAATACAGAAACGCGCCGCAAATGCTCACAACGCAACCAAATACAGAAACGCGCCGCAAATGCTCACAACGCAACCAAATACAGAAACGCGCCGCAAATGCTCACAACGCAACCAAATACAGAAACGCGCCGCAAATGCTCACAACGCAACCAAATACAGAAACGCGCCGCAAATGCTCACAACGCAACCAAATACAGAAACGCGCCGCAAATGCTCACAACGCAACCAAATACAGAAACGCGCCGCAAATGCTCACAACGCAACCAAATACAGAAACGCGCCGCAAATGCTCACAACGCAACCAAATACAGAAACGCGCCGCAAATGCTCACAACGCAACCAAATACAGAAACGCGCCGCAAATGCTCACAACGCAACCAAATACAGAAACGCGCCGCAAATGCTCACAACGCAACCAAATACAGAAACGCGCCGCAAATGCTCACAACGCAACCAAATACAGAAACGCGCCGCAAATGCTCACAACGCAACCAAATACAGAAACGCGCCGCAAATGCTCACAACGCAACCAAATACAGAAACGCGCCGCAAATGCTCACAACGCAACCAAATACAGAAACGCGCCGCAAATGCTCACAACGCAACCAAATACAGAAACGCGCCGCAAATGCTCACAACGCAACCAAATACAGAAACGCGCCGCAAATGCTCACAACGCAACCAAATACAGAAACGCGCCGCAAATGCTCACAACGCAACCAAATACAGAAACGCGCCGCAAATGCTCACAACGCAACCAAATACAGAAACGCGCCGCAAATGCTCACAACGCAACCAAATACAGAAACGCGCCGCAAATGCTCACAACGCAACCAAATACAGAAACGCGCCGCAAATGCTCACAACGCAACCAAATACAGAAACGCGCCGCAAATGCTCACAACGCAACCAAATACAGAAACGCGCCGCAAATGCTCACAACGCAACCAAATACAGAAACGCGCCGCAAATGCTCACAACGCAACCAAATACAGAAACGCGCCGCAAATGCTCACAACGCAACCAAATACAGAAACGCGCCGCAAATGCTCACAACGCAACCAAATACAGAAACGCGCCGCAAATGCTCACAACGCAACCAAATACAGAAACGCGCCGCAAATGCTCACAACGCAACCAAATACAGAAACGCGCCGCAAATGCTCACAACGCAACCAAATACAGAAACGCGCCGCAAATGCTCACAACGCAACCAAATACAGAAACGCGCCGCAAATGCTCACAACGCAACCAAATACAGAAACGCGCCGCAAATGCTCACAACGCAACCAAATACAGAAACGCGCCGCAAATGCTCACAACGCAACCAAATACAGAAACGCGCCGCAAATGCTCACAACGCAACCAAATACAGAAACGCGCCGCAAATGCTCACAACGCAACCAAATACAGAAACGCGCCGCAAATGCTCACAACGCAACCAAATACAGAAACGCGCCGCAAATGCTCACAACGCAACCAAATACAGAAACGCGCCGCAAATGCTCACAACGCAACCAAATACAGAAACGCGCCGCAAATGCTCACAACGCAACCAAATACAGAAACGCGCCGCAAATGCTCACAACGCAACCAAATACAGAAACGCGCCGCAAATGCTCACAACGCAACCAAATACAGAAACGCGCCGCAAATGCTCACAACGCAACCAAATACAGAAACGCGCCGCAAATGCTCACAACGCAACCAAATACAGAAACGCGCCGCAAATGCTCACAACGCAACCAAATACAGAAACGCGCCGCAAATGCTCACAACGCAACCAAATACAGAAACGCGCCGCAAATGCTCACAACGCAACCAAATACAGAAACGCGCCGCAAATGCTCACAACGCAACCAAATACAGAAACGCGCCGCAAATGCTCACAACGCAACCAAATACAGAAACGCGCCGCAAATGCTCACAACGCAACCAAATACAGAAACGCGCCGCAAATGCTCACAACGCAACCAAATACAGAAACGCGCCGCAAATGCTCACAACGCAACCAAATACAGAAACGCGCCGCAAATGCTCACAACGCAACCAAATACAGAAACGCGCCGCAAATGCTCACAACGCAACCAAATACAGAAACGCGCCGCAAATGCTCACAACGCAACCAAATACAGAAACGCGCCGCAAATGCTCACAACGCAACCAAATACAGAAACGCGCCGCAAATGCTCACAACGCAACCAAATACAGAAACGCGCCGCAAATGCTCACAACGCAACCAAATACAGAAACGCGCCGCAAATGCTCACAACGCAACCAAATACAGAAACGCGCCGCAAATGCTCACAACGCAACCAAATACAGAAACGCGCCGCAAATGCTCACAACGCAACCAAATACAGAAACGCGCCGCAAATGCTCACAACGCAACCAAATACAGAAACGCGCCGCAAATGCTCACAACGCAACCAAATACAGAAACGCGCCGCAAATGCTCACAACGCAACCAAATACAGAAACGCGCCGCAAATGCTCACAACGCAACCAAATACAGAAACGCGCCGCAAATGCTCACAACGCAACCAAATACAGAAACGCGCCGCAAATGCTCACAACGCAACCAAATACAGAAACGCGCCGCAAATGCTCACAACGCAACCAAATACAGAAACGCGCCGCAAATGCTCACAACGCAACCAAATACAGAAACGCGCCGCAAATGCTCACAACGCAACCAAATACAGAAACGCGCCGCAAATGCTCACAACGCAACCAAATACAGAAACGCGCCGCAAATGCTCACAACGCAACCAAATACAGAAACGCGCCGCAAATGCTCACAACGCAACCAAATACAGAAACGCGCCGCAAATGCTCACAACGCAACCAAATACAGAAACGCGCCGCAAATGCTCACAACGCAACCAAATACAGAAACGCGCCGCAAATGCTCACAACGCAACCAAATACAGAAACGCGCCGCAAATGCTCACAACGCAACCAAATACAGAAACGCGCCGCAAATGCTCACAACGCAACCAAATACAGAAACGCGCCGCAAATGCTCACAACGCAACCAAATACAGAAACGCGCCGCAAATGCTCACAACGCAACCAAATACAGAAACGCGCCGCAAATGCTCACAACGCAACCAAATACAGAAACGCGCCGCAAATGCTCACAACGCAACCAAATACAGAAATGCGCTGCAAATGCTCACAACGCAACCAAATACAGAAATGCGCTGCAAATGTTCACAACGCAACCAAATACAGAAATGCGCTGCAAATGCTCACAACGCAACCAAATACAGAAATGCGCTGCAAATGCTCACAACTCAACCAAATACAGAAACGTTCTGGTAGTGTATTGTTGTTTAGCAAGAATCCATTAAGGCATATCACATTATTTTCTGGTCTATGTTGTCTCTTGTCTCTTCCTGTGGTGACAGGAAGTGCTCAGACTGATTTTGGCCCACAGCTTGAGAAGCTGGATAAGAGGCGGTTTACGCTGGTGGCGTGGGACCCGCGGGGTTACGGACGCTCACGTCCTCCAGACAGAGATTTTCCTGCTGATTTCTTCCACAGAGATGCGAAGGATGCGCTGGACTTGATGCAGGTATGACACGAAAGAGTTAAATATCAATCAGTGGCATGTTGAAATTTTAAACCAGAAATCAGAAAGAAATCTACCTTGATTCCAGAGTCAATTATGTGACACTCAAAATGACACTTTAAAATGCAATAGTGACTCAAATACACCTTTTCTGTGATGAACATGTTTTCAATTAAAATTAAATGTATAATTTTTCATCAAAAGTCAAAAACGTGGTGATGTAACCGTAATGAAGTTTGTAATAGAGAAAAAAAGTCAAGTATGAAAATAGTCAATATCTTTATTGGCATCTGTACTTTAGTACAATGAAATTCTTATTTTGTCCATTTCTCTTAAGCAAGACAGTAAATCATAAAGGTTATAAATAAAAAAGATTAGACCTACACAAGAGTTCTTTAATATTCATTAATTTGATCATTTTGTGTGACCCACAAGCCACTATGATGCTAAACTGACTACCATATTCATAAAGCATTGTAAACAGACCTCTAATAGAGTGTAATTCCTCACTGTCCTTCAGGCTCTGGGTTTCAGGCGTTTCTCTCTGTTAGGCTGGAGTGACGGCGGCATCACTGCTCTGATCGCGGCTGCGTTAAACCCCAAACTCATTGACAAGATGGTGGTTTGGGGCTCCAACGCTTACGTGTCTGAAGAAGATGTTCAGATCTATCAGGGTAAGACAGGACAAGAGTTTATCAGAGGAAAGGCAGGGATTTTCTTGTGTCATCACACTGTGTTTCAGCGATCCGTGACGTGTCGTTGTGGAGTGAGCGGATGCGACGGCCGATGGAGGAGATGTACGGCGTTCAGTACTTCCGTCAGACGTGGGAGAAATGGGTAGACGGGATCAGCCAGTTTACACGCAACCCGCAGGGTGAGGAATAGTTTCATTTTATCGCCCAGTTTTAGTGTTTTGTAGTGGCCTGATTAGCCTGATATTTTAATTCAGCCTTTTATTTAAGTGCATTGTGACATTATTTGTATTTTCCAGTGATAAAATGTCAAAGCATCAGATTGCACCATGCAACTTTGATGTCAGGGTCAATTACAGTATGAGATTTGTTAATTTGTTAAAAATGAATGCAATTCATAGTGATATATCTCTTCTGAGATGAACATGCTTTCAATTTCTGAATTAAATTTTAATTTTTTATTTGAATAAAGTTGATGAGATTATAATGAAGAGTTATTAAAAGGCTGAAATACTTTTACATTTATTTGCATTTATTCTTTTAACAGACATTTAAGCAATTTACAAAAGAGGAATATTATTTTTTATAAATATTATATAAATATTATTTTAGAATGAAACTGCTTTAAAAAGTATAAAGTTAAAAAAATCTTATTATTTATTTATATATTCTTCTTTTGAAGCAATAGAGTAGTTTTGATTTAAAATAATATTCGAAAAGATTTCAATTAAATTAAATGTCACTGTGGTTCAAATTCATGTTAATCAGGCCTTTTTTATTTGTTATTTATTGCTTTAAAAACAAACAAACAATTACAATTTATTATTTGTTTATATATTATTCTTTTTTGAAACAATAAAGCATTTGATCTAAAATATTTCAATATTTTATCCACTAAATTAAACATCATTGTGATTAAAATTCATGTCATTCATGTGCTGTCAAATCGATTAATTGCATCTAACATAAAAGTTAAATGTAAATATATAATATAAATGTGTGTGTGTACTTTTTTATTTGTTCTTTATTGCTTTAAATTAAAAATAAACAAATAAAAAAATAATGTTAATCAATCCTTTTTTTTTTTTCCTTATTGTTTTGAAAATAAATAAATGCATTTTATTATTTATTTATATATTATTTGTTTTGGATGCAATAAAGCAGTTTTGATCTAAAATATTTTAATATTTTATCCACTAAATCAAACATCATTGTGATTCAAATTCATGTTAATCAAACCTTTTTTGTTTGTTCTTTATTGCATTAAAAATAAATAAATAGATAAATACTTTTTTTTTTTTTTTTTAATGCATTAAAGTGGTTTTGATCTAAAATAATATCTAAAGCACTTTTATCCACAATCAAATTCATGCTTTTTCTCTTTGCATTCTGACGTTATTCTCATTCTTATTATGATAATACATAATGAATCATCCTGTCCACATGCATAATGAGCTAAAATGTGTCTTTCTCATTAGGGAACATCTGTATGGAAGTGCTGCAGCTGATTTCCTGTCCCACACTGATCGTCCACGGGGCCAAAGATCCCATGGTGCCCTCATGTCACCCAGAATACCTTCAGCAGAACATCAAGGGCTCGAGGTGATTTCAGCACAAATCCTGCTCATCTCAGTGATTTTCTCTGTGCTGATGGACGCCTTCTGTTTTCAGGCTGTACGTGATCCCGGAGGGGAAGCATAATGTGCACCTGCGATATTCCACTGAGTTTAACACACTGGTGGAGGAATTTCTGACTCGATGAGAAGATCATGACCTCCAGAGGTTTGGTGTCCAGATACTGAGGAAACGAGGAGGTGGACTATGAAATAGTGTTATTTTCGCAAAACAATGACAAAAAAAGCTTTTTTCCCGTGACTAAGACGATAACTGTGACTATATCAACATGCATATCATTGACGAGACTAAAATGTAGTTGCAAAAATAAAACCTTTGCCAAAAATTGCGACTAAATCTGCGTTTCGAACCTTCTTGGCGATGAACTGTAATAAATCCAAACATGAATCTCGACTATATTGTGATTGCTGAACTTACGCAATCTCTGTGTGACGATACAAGGTGTTTTTTGCTGTTGTTTTAATAGAAATAAACATTGTTTTCTTGCTTTAGCAGTTTTCGAAATGCAGAGAGTGTGTTAATTGATATGATAAATAGCTTATAATAAATCATGAAACTAGATAAGGTAAAATAAAGCACTTTGACATTCTCTTGATTTGGGCTTATAGGTGAAAGTGCAATAATTCTGATGAAATGTAAAAACAAATTTCTGTTATTTTGAAGGGAAAAAATACTATGGAAGTCAATGCGGCCTATCAACTGTTACTGACATTCTTCAAAATATCTTCTTTTGTGTTCAGCAGAAGAAAGAAAGCCGTACAGGTTTGGAACAACTGACAGAATTTACATTTATTTTATTTTTTTTTATAATTTATTATGTCTTCCAATTCAAGCATATTTAATACAATTATACCAATTATACCTTTAAAGACATATTTTTTTACCAATAGTTATTTCCTCATTTTTCATTCTATTTTCTCTTCCTTTTTCTTTTTCTTTTGTGATAATCCCCATCACCAACACAAAATAAATAAATAAATAAATAAATAATTAAAGGCATAGCCAATACATACCTAATTAAACACTTTTACAAAAAAAAGAAATATACACACACAGATAAAAAATTTGACATTAAATATTCATTTTAAAATCTTATAATGACACCTATTTCCTAAGAAGTAATTTAAATACTATTATTTAAACATCAATTAATAGTAATAATAAGTATATATATATATAAAATAGTAATAATTTTAATGATAATAAGTAAGTTAAAAGGAAGCAGAATTGTGCAAGAAGGTAATTAAATTAGGCATTCCTTTATTTTTTATGATATATACTTTAATTTTAAAGGTGCCCAAATCTTTTCAAAATGTATACTTTTGCTCTTCATTTCATGCGTTATCCTCTTTTGTTATACTTGAATGACTTGCACTAGCATATTGTATATGATAATTTAGTTCAAACTTTGACCTGTGGAGGGCAGTAATACACTTAGCAGTGTCTACACTGCTGGAATTCAAATAGAGAGGAAGAAGAGATCTAGTTCAAAATGAGCATTTATAGTTAAAACGTATAAAATTTTAAAAAAATTTTAGAAAATGAGTGATGGTTTCTCTAGATAAGACTCTTATTTCTCATCTCGTATTATTTAAAGCTCTTTGAAGCTGCACTGAAACTGTAATTTTGACCTTCAACCGTTTGGGCTCCAGTGAAGTCCACTATAAGGAGAAAAATCCTGGAATGTTTTCCTCAAAAACCTTCATTTCTTTTTGACTGAAGAAAGAAAGACATGAACATCTTGGATGACATGGGGGTGAGTAAATTATCAGGAAATTTTCATTTGAAAGTGAACTAATCCTTTAATTCGTTTTATCAGAATTTTCATTTTTTTGTGAACTGTCCCTTTAATATAAAATTCATGACGGTTTTGTTTTTGCACTCCTCCGCCAGACCCGCTGGTGTCGCTAGAGTCTCGCGTCGCTGTCATTGAGCGGAACTGAGGAAGAGCGGGACGCGTGTGTCAGACGTGTGTTTTTACTTTCATTATGAGATTTCTGCATGATCTGATCGCGGTGTGAAGCTGATCGGGATGGAGACTGTGGCGAACGGAGACTGCAGCGCTCAGGCGCCGGTGGAGTCCATCACGGTCCATGATTTCTCGGAGAAGATCCTGGAGCAGCAGGTTCATTTCCATGTGATGAAGCTGAGCGGCGGATTCTTCCTCTGGATCGGGTCCAGCCCGGTTCTGTCGAATCTGGCCGTTTCCATCAGCAGTAAATATGTGAGTCCAGTATTATGTTCGACATTTGTGTTATGAAAAGTGCGTGTGTGTGTGTGTGTGTGTATGTGTGTGTGTGTGTGTGTGTGTGTGTGTGTGTGTGTGTGTGCGCGTGTGCACACACACACACGTATATAGTAAAAGCAAATTCAAAATATCAATAAAAAATAGTAGTACATTAATAATGTACTAAAACAACACTCCACACACACACACACACACATATATATATATATATATATATATATATACACAGATATTACACATAATACACAGAAATTATTGTATATATTTAAGAGAAATGTTATTTATGTACAAAATATTTTTATTCTATTTTATAACTTAAATACAAATATAAAAAAATACATATACTTGTAAATGTTTCTCAAATATATACATGAATGTGTTTGTATTTATTTATACATAATAATTACACACAGTACACCCACATATATTAGGCAAATCAAACTTTTATTTTGTATGTGATTAATAATGATTGTTTGACAGCCCTATATATATATATATATATATATATATATATATATATATATATATATATATATATATATATATATATATATAGTTAAATGTATAATATATAGTTAAATGATTGTATACAATTAATTGAAATGTTATTTTTATTATGATTATTGTGAATTTTATTACTCTTGAGTTTTCCATGAATATAACCTTTGATGCTGAATGCGTTAAATGGTAAATAAGTAAATATATGTATGTTATTTTAGTTATTTTATATACATATATAAATAATATATATGTATATATGTATATACACACTATATATGCAGTGTTTTTTTCAGTACATTATGTACTATTTATTGATATTTTGAATTTGCTTTTATTATATTTTAATTTTTTTAAGTTTTAATTTATGTGGATTTAGTTTTCTTTCAGTTTTAGTAATTTTAGTACTTTTAACTTATTTCAGTTAGTTTTCTATGCATTTCTCTTTAATAATTTTTAAGCTTGCATTTTTCATTTAATATTTATCTTATATTTCATCTTTATTTCAATTAACAAAAAAAGATTTTTAATAATTTTAGTTAATAACAATAACAACAGCGGTTGAATCTACTTCATTTTAACTTTTGGTGGTTGCAGTTGACATTTATAAATATGTTCAGTCTATTTTTCATAACAAGCATAAATTATCATAGTTAATTTAACATAACTATAGCAATATAATTTTTTTTTGTCTGTGACAAATATATTTTGTTACTGGCATGTGTGTATTTTCGATTTAAAATGTCTTCCAAATGTCTTCCTTCCAGCTCCATCGGAGTCGTGTTTCCTGCAGCTCATGTCATGTATTTGCTCTTTTTTTCCCAGGATTCAGTGCCTCTGTCTACTCTGGTGCTGGGCGACACGTCAGACACGACACCAAGCTCTCTCGCACAGAGACTCAGTACGAACACTTTCACTCATAATTAATCACACTCATTACTGTCTAATTTTAAAACTTTATGTGGCGAGAATTTGGCAAACCTGGTGTTCAACTAGTTTTCAAGCATTTATTTTTCTCTTTCTTTTCAGCAAAGAAGACAAAGAAACAGGTGTTTGTAAGTTACAATTTACCCATGACAGACTCAAATCTTACATTACTGGTGGAGGACAGAATCAAAAAGGAGATGGAGCTTCATCCTGACAAGTTTTAAACATTCACTGTTTTACTTCATGGCACTTCTTTTGTATATAGCTCAATAAATCTAAAGCAAAAACTATGCTGTTGCAATGCAATATTATTTTGTGTGGTACTTTTCTGGTTATGAGCCAGATATATGTGAGTTATAGCAAAGAATAACCTGGTAAAAACTGATCTGGTATTTTCTAACTTTTCGTAATTTTAATGTAATCATTTCAGGTTGTGTAAAACCTGGAAATATGAGGGAGATTTTAAAGCGTCTCTATGTAGAATTCAGAAAACCTTGTTATTAGCGACACCGGTGGTCGTTAAGTGAACTGCATCCAGCAAATTATTGCTCGTGCTCGCACACGTAACGTAAAACAGACGGTGAAGTTCTCTTTCAGTCTTTGCTTAGAAGTAAAAAGAAGTTTTTGCAGCGAACTAACATCCGCTGAGAACGACAGTTAGATGAATATGTAAATATGTGCGGCGCTTTCCTCTCAATAACAAAATAAACACAACAAAATGACTGCATTGAGAAACAGCAGTTCAGAAATCATCTGATCATGTTTGCACCAGCTCTGTGATTCACCGGCATCATGTTGACGGATGAGGTCATTAAAATTACACTGTTAAGATAGTTTGATTATGAATTTGAGACTATAGACTATATAGATATGACTGTGTGAGACTATAGTTTGAATTTAATCCCTTTTCGATGGCTTTTTCGGCATTATAACGCATAATAGCATTCGGTTTGTGTGTCACTGAATGGAAGAGACGATGTCGGGAGCGCGCGTAACCGTCCTATCCTTTGAATTTTCTCGGGGAAACCGACCCGAGTCTTCTGCATAAAAATCAGTTTACAGGCTTTCATAGACAACCTAGGAAGTCGAGGAAGGTCTCGTTTTTTAAGTTTCGTTACAAGCTGTTCACTACGGAAGAGGATTAGGGCCAAGCAATAATAAAAAAATAAAACCATCTCGAGATTAAAGTTGTTAAATTTCGAGAAAAAAGTCAAGATAAAATGTTGAGAATAAACTCGTTAAATTACGAATTTGTTCTCATAATTTAACGAGTTTTTTCTCGTAATTTAATGACTATTCTCAACATTTAATCTCGACTTTTTTCTCGTAATTTAATGACATTTAATGACATTTTTCTCATAATTTAACGACTTTTTTCTCGAAATTTAATGACTTTATTCTCATAATTTAATGAGTTTATTCTCAACGTTTTAACTCAAATTTTTTCTCGAAATTTAAAGAATTTGTTCTCGTAATTTAATGAGTTTATTCTCATAATTTAATGAGTTTATTCTCAACATTTTAACTCAAATTTTTTCTCGAAATTTAACGAATTTGTTCTCGTAATTTAACGACTTTTTTCTCGTAATTTAATGACTTTATTCTCATAATTTAATGAGTTTATTCTCAACATTTTATCTCGACTTTTTTCTCGAAATTTAACAAATTTGTTCTCGTAATTTAACGACTTTTTTCTCGATTTTTAATGACATTTTTCTCATAATTTAACGACTTTTTTCTCGTAATTTAATGACTTTATTCTCATAATTTAATGAGTTTATTCTCAACATTTTATCTCGACTTTTTTCTCGAAATTTTACGAATTTGTTCTCGTAATTTAACGACTTTTTTCTTGTAATTTAATGACTTTATTCTCATAATTTAATGAGTTTATTCTCAACATTTTATCTCGACTTTTTTCTCGAAATGTAACAAATTTTTTTCTCGTAATTTAACGACTTTTTTCTCGAAATTTAATGACTTTATTCTCAAAATTTAATGACTTTATTCTCAACATTTTATCTCGACTTTTTTCTCGAAATTTAACGAATTTGTTCTCGTAATTTAACGACATTTTTCTCATAATTTAATGACTTTTTTCTCTAAATTTAATGACATTTTTCTATAATTTAACGACTTTTTTCTCGTAATTTAATGACTTTATTCTCATAATTTAATGACTTTTTTCTCGAAATTTAATTACTTTATTCTCATAATTTAATGAGTTTATTCTCGACATTTTATCTCAACTTTTTTCTCGAAATTTAACGAATTTGTTCTCGTAATTTAATGACTTTATTCTCATAATTTAATGAGTTTATTCTCAACATTTTAACTCAAATTTTTTCTCGAAATTTAACGAATTTGTTCTCGTAATTTAACGTCTTTTTTCTCGTAATTTAATGACTTTATTCTCATAATTTAATGAGTTTATTCTCAACATTTTATCTCGACTTTTTTCTCGAAATGTAACACATTTTTTCTCGAAATTTAATGACTATTCTCAACATTTAATCTCGACTTTTTTCTCGTAATTTAATGACATTTAATGACATTTTTCTCATAATTTAACGACTTTTTTCTCGAAATTTAATGACTTTATTCTCATAATTTAATGAGTTTATTCTCAACGTTTTAACTCAAATTTTTTCTCGAAATTTAAAGAATTTGTTCTCGTAATTTAATGAGTTTATTCTCATAATTTAATGAGTTTATTCTCAACATTTTAACTCAAATTTTTTCTCGAAATTTAACGAATTTGTTCTCGTAATTTAACGACTTTTTTCTCGTAATTTAATGACTTTATTCTCATAATTTAATGAGTTTATTCTCAACATTTTATCTCGACTTTTTTCTCGAAATTTAACAAATTTGTTCTCGTAATTTAACGACTTTTTTCTCGATTTTTAATGACATTTTTCTCATAATTTAACGACTTTTTTCTCGTAATTTAATGACTTTATTCTCATAATTTAATGAGTTTATTCTCAACATTTTATCTCGACTTTTTTCTCGAAATTTTACGAATTTGTTCTCGTAATTTAACGACTTTTTTCTTGTAATTTAATGACTTTATTCTCATAATTTAATGAGTTTATTCTCAACATTTTATCTCGACTTTTTTCTCGAAATGTAACAAATTTTTTTCTCGTAATTTAACGACTTTTTTCTCGAAATTTAATGACTTTATTCTCAAAATTTAATGACTTTATTCTCAACATTTTATCTCGACTTTTTTCTCGAAATTTAACGAATTTGTTCTCGTAATTTAACGACATTTTTCTCATAATTTAATGACTTTTTTCTCTAAATTTAATGACATTTTTCTATAATTTAACGACTTTTTTCTCGTAATTTAATGACTTTATTCTCATAATTTAATGACTTTTTTCTCGAAATTTAATTACTTTATTCTCATAATTTAATGAGTTTATTCTCGACATTTTATCTCAACTTTTTTCTCGAAATTTAACGAATTTGTTCTCGTAATTTAATGACTTTATTCTCATAATTTAATGAGTTTATTCTCAACATTTTAACTCAAATTTTTTCTCGAAATTTAACGAATTTGTTCTCGTAATTTAACGTCTTTTTTCTCGTAATTTAATGACTTTATTCTCATAATTTAATGAGTTTATTCTCAACATTTTATCTCGACTTTTTTCTCGAAATGTAACACATTTTTTCTCGAAATTTAATGACATTTTTCTCATAATTTAACGACTTTTTTCTCGTAATTTAATGACTTTATTCTCATAATTTAATGACTTTATTCTCAACATTTTATCTCGACTTTTTTCTCATAATTTAATGACTTTTTTCTCGAAATTTAATTACTTTATTCTCATAATTTAATGAGTTTATTCTCGACATTTTATCTCAACTTTTTTCTCGAAATTTAACGAATTTGTTCTCGTAATTTAATGACTTTATTCTCATAATTTAATGAGTTTATTCTCAACATTTTAACTCAAATTTTTTCTCGAAATTTAACGAATTTGTTCTCGTAATTTAACGTCTTTTTTCTCGTAATTTAATGACTTTATTCTCATAATTTAATGAGTTTATTCTCAACATTTTATCTCGACTTTTTTCTCGAAATGTAACAAATTTTTTCTCGAAATTTAATGACATTTTTCTCATAATTTAACGACTTTTTTCTCGTAATTTAATGACTTTATTCTCATAATTTAATGACTTTATTCTCAACATTTTATCTCGACTTTTTTCTCGAAATTTAACAATTTTTTTCTCGTAATTTAACGACTTTTTTCTCGAAATTTAATGACTTTATTCTCAAAATTTAATGACTTTATTCTCAACATTTTATCTCGACTTTTTTCTCGAAATTTAACGAATTTGTTCTCGTAATTTAACGACATTTTTCTCATAATTTAACGACTTTTTTCTCTAAATTTAATGACATTTTTCTCATAATTTAACGACTTTTTTCTCGTAATTTAATGACTTTATTCTCATAATTTAATGACTTTTTTCTCGAAATTTAATTACTTTATTCTCATAATTTAATGAGTTTATTCTCGACATTTTATCTCAACTTTTTTCTCGAAATTTAACGAATTTGTTCTCGTAATTTAATGACTTTATTCTCATAATTTAATGAGTTTATTCTCAACATTTTAACTCAAATTTTTTCTCGAAATTTAACGAATTTGTTCTCGTAATTTAACGACTTTTTTCTCGTAATTTAACGACTTTTTTCTTGTAATTTAATGACTTTATTCTCATAATTTAATGACTTTATTCTCAACATTTTATCTCGACTTTTTTCTCGAAATGTAACAAATTTTTTCTCGAAATTTAACGAATTTGTTCTCGTAATTTAACGTCTTTTTTCTCGTAATTTAATGACTTTATTCTCATAATTTAATGAGTTTATTCTCAACATTTTATCTCGACTTTTTTCTCAAAATTTAACGAGTTTTTTCTCGTAATTTAATGAGTTTATTCTCAACATTTTATCTCGACTTTTTTCTCGTAATTTAATGACTTTATTCTCATAATTTAATGAGTTTATTCTCAACATTTTATCTCGACTTTTTTCTCAAAATTTAACGAGTTTTTTCTCGTAATTTAATGAGTTTATTCTCAACATTTTATCTCGACTTTTTTCTCGTAATTTAATGACTTTTTTCTCGTAATTTAATGAGTTTATTCTCAACATTTTATCTCGACTTTTTTCTCGTAATTTAATGACTTTTTTCTCGTAATTTAATGAGTTTATTCTCAACATTTTATCTCGACTTTTTTCTCGTAATTTAATGACTTTTTTCTCGTAATTTAATGAGTTTATTCTCAACATTTTATCTCGACTTTTTTCTTAAAATTTAACGAGTTTTTTCTCGTAATTTAATGAGTTTATTCTCAACATTTTATCTCGACTTTTTTCTCAAAATTTAATGACTTTATTCTAAACATTTTATCTTGACTTTTTTCTCGAAATTTAACAACTTTAATCTTGAGATGGTTTTATTTTTTTTATTATTGCTTGGCCCTAATCCTCTTCCGTAGTTCACACATTGGTAATACAAATAGCGATTAATACATAAAAATACTTAAAAAATTAAAGCAGTTGATTTCCAGTCCTCTTGTAAAAGGTATTTTTCTGTTCTCTAATTGCTTATAAATTGCTCTTTGTGAATGATCACAAGGTTATAGAAATGTATTGATCAGAAGGTGTGGGAACCCTAATAAAATACGAGCAACAAAATACACTGTATTAAAAATGGTATTTATTTACAAGTGCAATGTCTTAAAATGGACTATTAACATGTATGAAATTCTAATCTTAATCGTCAAAATGAGTCAAATACAGAAAAATACGCTAATTGAAAATGTTTCAGTCTCTTGCACAAATTTGTTTATGCACTCCATGTTTGAGTGAATCTCATTAATGTGTGTCCAGGTCATGTTTCAAGCCAAAAGAATCTATTATTTTAGTCTATTTTTAAAACAAAAATATTTTTTTATTTATAATTAAGCAGTTTTTTGGTGACGTATACCTTACAATTGTGCATGACAATTTTATCCCACACAATATTTTGTCCCACATTAAAGTAATGAGAGATTTTTGGTCCTAAAAATAGGTTTCATTCTCTTTAAGAAAAATATACTTTGTCATTTCTTTTGGATTTTTGGAGTGAAAAAAGGCCTGGGCATGTTGTTGTTTTTGTGAGATTCACTCATTTGTGCTCGTTCTTCCAATGTGCTTTAATCAGTATCGTGGAGTGCTGAAGCTTATACAGGACAGTAGCCAAATGCATATATACGTGAGTATTGATCCTGTGCTTGTTTCTGATTACTCACTATTACTCCTGCTAGTAGGATGTGAAATACCACGACTCACATTCAGAGATAAATACATATATCCCAGAAGCCTGTATACACACAATACCTGCAATCACAGTTTAAAACCTTGAAATGTTTCATTAATGTCCTGCTATAAGGTCGAGAGACTGTTGTTTTTTCATAATTTGGTTCCATATTCAGTAGTTTAAGGATAAACAGGAGTTTTGTGATGTTCAAGTTACTCCACTGCTATTCTACACATTAATAATAATAATAATAATAATATACATGAAAACACTCAGCAGCCCTTCTAGTGGTCATGCTCCACATCAACCAGAGTTCACATTTATGATTTGAGTAAATGTCATGAAAGTGTGTCTGGGTCTCATTTCACTCCAGAATCAAAAGTAAAATAGATAAAATGGTTGTTTTTACAACCATTATAATAATATTTAAGCATTGTGACATTATCCTCTTAAATATCATTAGCACAATGCAAAAGGAAATGACCATAATGCATCTGCACATTATTCCTATTTTTATTATTCTTGATGATTGTCATTAAATTCTCATTACTTTAATACATTTATGTTTTTACTTGGCAAATAACAAACATATCAAGCCAGTACAATACTAAAATAGTATATGAATACTTGAATATTTTCACATTACATTGCGAATTTGGGAGGAAAATGTATTTAATTGCCATTGATGTAATGAAAAATCTTAATGTTCTTAAAAGTACACCATTTATTTCTTGTTTTTATTGATTTTGTTGTGCGATGTGACCCGTGACACTTTCCTGACAGGTTTCACCAGATGAAGGTTATTGAGTTTGTGAATGTTTGCTTGTTAAGAGCAGACCATTAAGTTGTGCTGTTGTATTTTTTTTAAACAGCCATCATCTGTCTAGATGTGGTTTCATACACATTCAGTTCAGATTCATCTGGCCGACTGATGATTGCTTTTCTAGTTTTAGTGCAAAACAGACAGACTAAAAAAAACCTGAACATAGTGAGGTGCACACGAACACGACGCGCTTCATTCAAGAAACGTGAGCAAAACTCATTTCTGTCGCGCTTGACCACCATTCCTACGAATGGAAAGCATTACAACTACTTAAATTTGCTTCACTCGTGTCGTGAACGAGGCCCGTCGGTTCTTACTGTCGTCATTCTGTCCTTAATAAATACCAAACATTTACCAAACATACAAAAAACACATTCAAATCAGTGAAACTCCTCCATGAGGTTGTTGTTCGGAGACATTAAATTAGTGGCCGTTCGAAAAATAGAACTCCTTTCATTGAATGCAAGTTAAAATAACATTTTCAGTTTCTACAATGGTAATAATCTTCACCGATGCTGGTTAATGAGGCGTTTGACACTTTTATCGGGACATCTGTCTCAGTCCGCGGTTTTAAAAACAAATGAATGAAACTCGTTCTTTACAATCGAAACCTATCGCTCCCACTGTTCTTCGATTGGCCGTTCTTAGAAAATGCTGTCATGAAGTCCTCACGCCATTGGCTGTACTGTTGCTAGGCACTGAGCCGTTGCCGGGGTTCACGACCTGGTGAAGGGGCGTGTCCTGAACACGCGAGTATTCCCTGACCTCGGTCCTGGCCAGGAGGTGGTGCTGCTCTCCAGGGAGGATGGGCCGCCGCAGTAGCCCCTCCCCTTCAGCTATAGTCTCGGGCAGCGGTTGGCCGGCGGTCTCCGGGAGCAACGGTATGCAAATGATGCAGAGCAGCGTGCAGCAGGTGAGGATCACGTGATGCAGGAAGAAACCCTTCTGATTGTGGAGCTCCATGAGAGGTGCTGTTAACATGCCGAACCCTGCACTCGCGAGGACCAGACCGACGCCGCCACCCCTGTTACGACAAACGAAAGGACAGTGGTCAAAACACGTATTTATTACAGGTAATGATGTTTATTGCTAAGCCAGGCATGCAAGTATTAACCCTTTAAAGTCTAAAATAATAGGTTTAAAAATCTTTTTTTTTAAATGGAACAGTTTATTGAACCTTTAGACAAAATAGGCTTTCTCTATTTTAACGTTTATTCCCAATAAACACAGACCGTTAATACAAAATCGAACAAAAAGTTTTAGTTAACCCTTTCCTGAGTCCGTAGCTTCCGTGTTGAGATTTGTAAATTCCTTCAAAGTACAATTTTGGTCAGTTAACTCTTTCCTGAGTCCTTAACTTCACTATTCCGAATTGTGAAATTTTTCACAGTACAGTTTTGGCCAGTTAACCCTTTCCTGAGTCTGTTGCTTTCCTGTTGGATTTGTGAATTCTTTCACAGTACAATTTTGGTCCCGTTAAATCTTTCCTGGGTTAACTTCAGTATTGTGATTTGTGAATTCTTTCACAGTACAGGTTTGGTCAGTTAACCCTTACTTCAGTATTGTGATTTGTGAATTCTTTCACAGTACAATTTTGGTCAGTTAACTCTTTCATGAGTCATTAACTTCACTATTGTGATTTCTGAAATCTTTCACAATACAGTTTTGGTCAGTTAACCCTTCCTTTATTATTGCAATCAGTTCTTCCCTGGGTGCCTAACTTGACTATTCTGGTTTGTGAAATCTTTCACAGTACAATTTTGGTCAGTTAACCCTTTCCTGAGTCTGTAGCTTTCCTTTTGTGATTTGTGAAATCTTTCTCAGTATTATTTAGGTCAGTTCTTTCCTGAGTCCTTCAGTAATGTGATTTCGGAAATCTTTCACAATACAGTTTTGGTCAGTTAACCCTTTCCTGAGTCTGTAGTTTCCCTGTTGTGATTTGTGAATTCTATCACAATACAATTTTGGTCCGTTAACTCTTTCCTGGGTTAACTTCAGTATTGTGATTTGTGAAATCTTTCACAGTACAATTTTGGTCCAATTAACTCTTTCCTGGGTTAACTTCAGTATTGTGATTTGTGAAATCTTTCACAGTACAATTTTGGTCCAATTAACTCTTTCCTGGGTTAACTTCAGTATTGTGATTTGTGAAATCTTTTACAGTACAATTTTGGTCCAATTAACTCTTTCCTGGGTTAACTTCAGTATTGTGATTTGTGAATTCTTTCACAGTACAATTTTGGTCAGTTAACCCTTTCCTGAGTCTGTTGCTTTCCTGTTGTGATTTGTGAAATCTTTCACAGTACAATTTTGGTCAGTTAACCCTTTCCTGAGTCTGTAGCTTTCCTTTTGTGATTTGTGAAATCTTTCTTAGTATTATTTAGGTCAGTTCTTTCCTGAGTCCTTCAGTAATGTGATTTCGGAAATCTTTCACAATACAGTTTTGGTCAGTTAACCCTTTCCTGAGTCTGTAGTTTCCCTGTTGTGATTTTTGAATTCTATCACAATACAAATTTTGGTCATTTAACCCTTACTTCATTATTGTGGTTTGTGAAATCTTTCACAGTACAGCTTTTGTCTGTTAACCCTTCCTTAAGTTCATAACCTCACTATTCTGATTTGTGAAATATTTTACAGTGCAGTTTTCATCAGTTAACCCTTCCCTGAGTCCTTAACTTCACTATTGTGATTTGTGAAATCTTTCACAGTACAATTTTGGTCCAATTAACTCTTTCCTGGGTTAACTTCAGTACTGTGATTTGTGAATTCTTTCACAGTACAATTTTGGTCCAATTAACTCTTTCCTGGGTTAACTTCAGTATTGTGATTTGTGAATTCTTTCACAGTACAATTTTGGTCCAATTAACTCTTTCCTGGGTTAACTTCAGTACTGTGATTTGTGAATTCTTTCACAGTACAATTTTGGTCAGTTAACCCTTTCCTGAGTCTGTTGCTTTCCTGTTGGATTTGTGAATTCTTTCACAGTACAATTTTGGTCCAGTTAACTCTTTCCTGGGTTAACTTCAGTATTGTGATTTGTGAATTCTTTCACAGTACAGGTTTGGTCAGTTAACCCTTACTTCAGTATTGTGATTTATGAAATCTTACACAGTACAATTTTGGTCAGTTAACTCTTTCATGAGTCATTAACTTCACTATTGTGATTTCTGAAATCTTTCACAATACAGTTTTAGTCAGTTAACCCTTCCTTTATTATTGCGATCAGTTAACTGGGTGCCTAACTTGACTATTCTGGTTTGTGAATTTTTTCACAGTTCAATTTTGGCCAGTTAACTCTTTCCTGAGTCTGTAGCTTCTCTGTTGGGATTTCCAAAATATTTTACTGTAGAATTTTGGTCTGTTAAGCCTTCCTTGAGTCCTTAACTTCACTATTCTGATTTTTGAAAATTTTCACAGTACAGTTTTTGTCAGTTAACCCTTTCCTGAGTCTGTAGCTTCCTTGTGATTTGTGAATTCTTTCACAGTACTATTTAGGTCAGTTAGCTCTTTCCTGGGTTAACTTAAGTATTGTAATTTGTGAAATCTTTCACAATACAGGTTTGGTCAGTTAACCCTTCCTTCATTATTGTGATTTATGAAATCTTACACAGTACAATTTTGGTCAGTTAACCCTTTCCTGAGTCTGTAGCTTTCCTTTTGTGATTTGTGAAATCTTTCTTAGTATTATTTAGGTCAGTTCTTTCCTGAGTCCTTCAGTAATGTGATTTCGGAAATCTTTCACAATACAGTTTTGGTCAGTTAACCCTTTCCTGAGTCTGTAGTTTCCCTGTTGTGATTTTTGAATTCTATCACATTACAAATTTTGGTCATTTAACCCTTACTTCATTATTGTGGTTTGTGAAATCTTTCACAGTACAGCTTTTGTCTGTTAACCCTTCCTTAAGTTCATAACCTCACTATTCTGATTTGTGAAATATTTTACAGTGCAGTTTTCATCAGTTAACCCTTCCCTGAGTCCTTAACTTCACTATTGTGATTTGTGAAATCTTTCACAGAACAATTATGGTCAGTTAACCCTTCTCTGAAGGTCTAACTTCACTATTCTGATTTGTGATTTTTTTACAGTGCAGTTTGGGCCTGTTAAACCTTTCTTAAGTCTTTAACTTCACTATTGTGATTTGTGAAATATTTCACTGTACACTGATATATTTCACAGTATAGGAAGGGTTAACTGACAGGAACTGTACTGTGAAACTTTCACAAATCAGAATAGTGATGTTAAGGTCTCAAGAAAGGGTTATCTGACCAAAACTGTACATTGAAATATTTCACAAATCTCAAGTCCTCTGTAAACTGCTTTCTGTGTGAACAGTCATCGTCCCTTAAGAGTCATCTGACAGACAGGATCTGTGCTGGAGACAGAGATGTGCTGACCTGATGACAGTCGGCGTGATCTCTGCGCAGTAAAAGATGCTGAGTGTGCTGACAGCATGAGACGAGAACATCCCGATGATGGAGAACGCGTAGGAGAAGCGCCGATTCAGGGTGTCTCGCAGAACTATGACAGACAAGAGAAGATTTCAGACAAAATGCACTTTGGACAAACAGATCCAGTGTTTCCCTGCATTTTTCCGTCTAATGTATAGCAACATTGGTAATCACTGAAATTTTTGTGCATGTTGTTATATTAATAACAAGCACAAATGTAAATATTTCTTACAAAAATGGTTGCAATCAAATCAATGTGACAATTTATGCAAAAATTTTGTGATTTTTAAAAAATTTATATGAAATATATATATATATATATATATATATAACATGTTTTACTCTAAAACTGCACGTTGTGTCCCAAATATGAGCTTGATATCTCAAAATATGAGCTTTCAGTAAGATTTTATTTGGGTGCAGTACCAAACAATTCCACTAGTTTCCCATTAGTTTCCAATGCAGTTATTTTTGATGCAAACAGTACAAGTGTGACACTATTTCCAGCACCATTTAACCTCTTCGAATGATGTCCATGATTTATTTGTGTTCATATAGCAAGTGCTAAAACCTTTACCAAGTTTCGTACCATTCTGATGAAGTAAAAAAATTCAACAACAAAAAAAGTGTGAAAAGGAAGCAATAAAGTCGCAATTACATTTTTTTACTTTATTTTTCTATACTAAAGTGGAAACAGGGTTCCATAATTATCAATTATCCTTTATAACAGTGGTTCTCAACTGTTTTCTTTCCAAGACCGAACATAGTAGTAACCCCACACTGAAGTTGTTTAGCATACAAAATGTAAACAAAAATGTCTTCAAAATGAAATACTGAAATGTATTGGTTTTTAATTGGTTTCTGAATGTTTCTTGAATTGGATAAACTTGCAAGAATAAACTGGATGTATATTTTTAAAACGTTGCACAGATTTTTCATTGTTTCATTGAATGTGTCACACGACCTGTTTATGTTGCCATATAATACTAATTTGGCCAAGTGAGATAAAAGTGCACCAAAATAATGAATTAATAACCAGCTTAATTTTGATAATAAAACCCTACCATCAGTAGAGAACCACTGCTTTATAAAACATATAATGCATAATACAGTACTTCTTGTTTAGTTTTACCTGCATCATGCCGAAGACTGTACTTCCCAATAACTGTGTTAAGAGAAAGAAAACAGCCATTACTGCACATTCAGAGGACGATACACAACCACAGAGTCTCTGTTATAGACTGTAAGTGTACGTACGGTTGAGCAGACCCAGCTGCAGCAGCGATGCCAAGGCTGTAATGATCATGAAGGTAAGCAGGCCTCCTCTCCTGCCAAAACCACCCACCACAGGACACACCACAATACAGGAGGCGAATGCGAT
This sequence comes from Megalobrama amblycephala, assembly GCF_018812025.1. Taxonomy (NCBI): domain Eukaryota; kingdom Metazoa; phylum Chordata; class Actinopteri; order Cypriniformes; family Xenocyprididae; genus Megalobrama; species Megalobrama amblycephala. The sequence goes on along the minus strand of NC_063054.1, from coordinate 37,550,852 downwards.
GGCAGCCACTGCGTAGTAATTCAGATGAGATTCGCTGCCTTCCAGAACACTGCGAGCAAAACAGTGATGGATGCCGTAGCCTGTCAACCTGAGAGGAAGAAGGGCCGATAACAGACGCACAATGATTAGCTCGCACACTAGGGTTGCATTTCAATCAAACTGCCTTTCGAGATCGCTTTGATTGCACCTTCGCCTATGCAAAACTGCAGGTAGTGACATCATCTAGATCAGTGGTTTTCATTGGGAGTGAAAGGAGGTCTGTGAAATACTTCAGAGAAGTAAATAATAAAAAATGAAAAAATATATAATAAATAAGATTAAAATAAACAAAATTACATGAGTACATGAGAAAATACATGAGTAAAAATTCAATTAAAATAAATTAGATTTAAATAAATACATAAAAATGAGAAGAGATGTAAATATGTACACATTAATAAAAATATAAAATTTAAATAAAAATTAGATTAAAATAAAAATATAAAAATTGATTAAAATAAATAAAAGGAAATGTAGAGAAGAAAATATGTAAAAATAAAATAAATAAAATTAAAATAAAAATGTTTAAAATAAATATATAAAAATTGATTAAAATAAATAAACATTAAAAGTAAATATAATAAGGAAATGTAGAGAAGAAAATATGTAAAAAATAAAATAAATAAAATTAAAATAAAAATGTTTAAAATAAATATATAAAAAGTGATTAAAATAAATAAACATTAAAAGTAAAAAATATAAATTAAATAAAAATAGATTAAAATTAATAAATAAAAGTAGATAAAAAATAGAAATGTAGAGAAGCTATAAAGATGTGAAAATAAGAAATATAATTTAAATAAGGTTATTAAAATTAGATTAAAATAAACAAGTAAACAATAGATCAAAAATAGATTTCAATAAATTAAAAATTTGATTAAAATATATAAAAATGTATTAAAATAAATAGAGAGATTTAGAGAAGAAACTGTAAAGGTGTAAAGAAATAAGAAATAAAATTACAATACATATATAAATATATTACAATAAATATATCAAGATGTATTTAAATAAATAAATAAACATTAAAATAAAACATATTAAAATGAATAAATTAAAATAATTATAGAAATGTAGAGAAGAAACAGTGTAAAGATGTGAAAATAAATAAATACAATTCAAATAAATAAGGTTATTAAAATTAGATTAAAATACACAATAGATTAAAATAAAAAAAAGATTAAAATAAATAATTAAATATATAAAAATGGGAAATGTGGAGAACAAAGTATAAAGTTGTAAAAATAATAAATATAATTCAGATAAGTTTAGAATAAATCAAAAATGGATGAAATATCTAAAAATGCATTAAAAAAATATATAAATAAAAATTAGATTAAAATAAAAAATAGATTATAATAGTAATTTTTCCACAGTATAAACTGCCTTTTAAATTTCAGGAAGAGTGTCCCTGATATTTGGTTAGAATGTAAAACACTGAAAACCCCTGAACTGGATGACAGCTAGGCAACATCACAAACAATCCCAGAAAAGAGTCATTTCAGTTTATAAATCTACTTGCCTTCCAAAAGTGACTCTAATATAAACTCTGATATTTCTGCCTGTGTTTCAGATCACTCTCTAGTGAGGCTCATTTCAGCTCACTAGGTTTTGAGACGCAGCCGAGACAGCACTTACGAGTTCACGCACAGGACTACGGTGTTCTTCCACAGGTTTCGGGTGCCGGTCAGCTGCGTTACGCAGGACGTCTTTGGCTTCTGCTGCAGTTCCGTCTCCAGCTCTACAAAACCACCATCATCATCATCATCATCCTCATCCTCCTCAAGGTAAAACACATTCACCTCACATCAACAACAGCCGTATTCACCTGAGAGGATGCCACTGGGGTCGGTTGCTGTGTCGACGCTGTTGCTCTGGGCGATTCGGTACATTTGTCGCTTGGCTCTTTGGTAATGTTGAGTGGCCAACAACCAGCGCAGGGACTCGGGAAACATCCTGACAAATAAACGGCGATAACAGGAGGGTTAGTTCAAGTCTGACTAACATGTGAAGTGATCAAACTGTTTGTCTTGTTTTTGTGTGTTGTTTCAGGATGGTCCAATTTGAAATAGATTATACACTAGCATAATGGACCAAAGCAAAAACTCAATCAAGATGTGGCACAGCAATTTATGCAAACGGTTACAGAAAACAAAACACCACTAATAAGAGGAAATGTGGTCTGTCCAAAAGTACTAATTATTTCACATGCACAAAACAAAGTGGAATACAGTTCTGCATGTAGATATCTAGTTTACTAAAAGATTTAATGGTAAAAATTATCAAACTTAGTAATTACCCAGCTAACAAAAATATGTTCTAATAAAATTTTGCTAACGTTCCCTCTAAGTTATAAAAATGTTTCTTCTAAATGTTCTCTGACCGCTCAAAACGTCCAGATTTTTAAATATTTTAAAAACACTTGGTTATGCGAACCATTCAATTTTATTATTCTTCAAATATTATGGTAATGATACTTTTGAAGGTTCTCTGAACATTCTGAAACGAGTAGAAACATTTAACCATCTGGTGCTCTTCGGTCGAAAAATTTGTTTAATTTTTTTACTTAAAGGCAGGGTAGGTAAGAAATTTTGTTCCAAATTTGTTTAAACTTTCTATATATATACATGCATAATTAAAATGTAAGAACTCTGATAAAAAGAGTATAAAAATCGAGTGACTCTAGACCGTTTAATCTGTATTAAACACAGCTCATTATTTCCATCCGGGACGAAACATAGGATTGGCTTAGGCGGCTGTCACTCTCTCGCAACCATGGCAACCACCCTTTTGCCACACATGACCTGCCCACTTGCGCGCGCACGTTTGATTTGGGGAATCCAAGAGGCATGGATCCTAGGAATACCAAAACAATGGCAGAGAAACAGCAAGCTAAATTCACAGTATCGGCCTATGCAGTTAGTGAAGGCAAACCAGGCAAAAAAAGGAAGACAGTAACAGTACAAGAAAAGGCAATGAACAAAAAGTCTTTGGATAAACAAAGAAATAAAACGCGAGTTAATATCGGCGTGGCTTTCCAGCGATGGCGAGAACTGAGGGAACTCAAGGGGCTGAAAAGTGACTCCTTGATGGCTTTATTTCTGCTGGACAGGTAAATCTTTCTTTTTGTATTTTGATCATACATATTTTTTTGTTTATTTTTTCATGAAGCATGTGTCATTAGCACACGTAGCTGCGTAATATAGCTAACATAACATTACTTAGCGAGCCGTAGTAGAGACGATAAATAATGATAGCTATAGTGTTGAATTGTGCATAATTTTACCCTCTGTCTAAGTCTTTTACCATGTTCACCTGCAAGTTTACCTGCACGTTTTTTTCGCCTTTGTTTTGTTTTTATATTCTCTACCTATGTTTACTGATGTCTTTATCTTGTATCTGTGTGTGTCGTACACACTTTGTTGTATGTGTGTGTTATTATTTTGTGTCTGCAATGCAGTTGTGAGTTGATATTTGAGTGTATGTTACTCTGTTTATCTGTAGAACAACGTATATGTTATGAATCTTACACGAAATTCATCTTCATCACAGTGTAAATGATGGTAATGGAAAAACGTGTATCATGCAACCTGTTTTTAGCTTTGCCTTATAGATAACTAGCTCGTTAGCGAATCAAAAAATATATATTTTAAACTTTACCAATATCAATATGCTAGCTTGATAGTGAGTACTAAAATACATCTTGTTTGTTTATCTTCATAATTTTAAAGTTATTTTTATTACATGTGATTCTGACATGATGTCACTACATGCACTGTGCTCCTTCCTCTCCGCTCGTCTCAGGTAAATAATGCGTCTTCCAGCTCAGTGGTCGGAGTCACACGTTCATGCGTTTTGGGGGCGTGGCTTTGGAAGGAGCCCAGAAGGGAGGGGGTGGAGTGAATGGAAATAATGAGCTGTCTTTAAAACAGTCGTGAGAGGTCTACAGACACTCGATTTTTATACTTTCTTTTTCAGAGTACTTACATTTTAATTATGTATTGATATATAAATAAAGTTTAAACAAATTTTGAAAAAAAGTTTTTTATACATTTTTTTGCCTACCCTGCCTTTAATCTGAATGGTACGAAACTTGGTAAAGATTTTGGCACTTGATATGTGAACATAAAAAAATCATGGACATGATTCGAAAAGGTTAAATGGTCCTGAAAAAAATAGTCACACTTGTGCTCCTCGCAGTTAAAAATGAATGCACTGGAAAGAATGGGAAACGAATTTCACCTAGTGGAAGCGTTTGGTACTGCAACCAAACAAAATCTTACTAAAAGCTCATTTTTTGAGATATCAACCTCAAATTTGGAACACAACTTGTTTAGATTTATAGCTTTATAGATTTTCTCACAGTTTTAGAGTAAAACGTGTACTATGTAAAATATATACTACATATATTTGGAAAATATATATTTAATATAAAATTTAAAAATCACATTTTTTTTATGCATTTTTCATTTTATACTTTTTTTAGTTCCACTTTTTTATTTGTACGTCAGCAATAATCTGCCAAGTGTCTCCTTTGAAAAAAATGACCAAACTTAAGTTTGTGCTCCAAAACATTCTTGATTTACCACAGTTTAAGTCGGAAATTTAATTTTCAGGTCTATGCTAAAAAAAAAAGAAGTAATTAACAGGTAATAAATGGATCATAACTATCCTATAAATATAGTTTAGTAACATAAAATCCCCTAAAATATTACATAAATAACATTATCAAACTAAAATATAGTATATTCTTTTCATTGAATAAAAAAAAAAAAATCTGTATTTTTTGACCGCTACGCAAGCAACACCAGAAGGTTAAAAAACATCAAAGTAAACCTTTCAGGTAAAAATGTTCCATGAACTATCTATAAATGATATTTTTGTGCTAATGTTTTGAGAACATTAATAAAGACCAGATAAATTTGAACAAGTGTTTTATTAACATTACTGGAAGAACGTTTGTTCATAACTTTGAGAGAACCTTGCCTGAACGTTCCCTGTTAGCTGGGTCGGTTCTTCCTTATAAAACAGATTTTATTTCCATTCATTGCAGTCGTGCAATCTGATCTGAGCGCTCTTCTAGTTTTGTGTTTCATGCATCTGTAGGCGAACCGAACTATATGCTTTATTGAGCGTCTTACCAGACATACGGCAGCATAAGCACAAATGGGGCGATGATCGCGATCTGAAGAATCTGCCAATCACGGCACAGCGCCGCCAAACCGGGCATCAGCAGCTGCCCGCCCACGATGATCAGACTGGCGATCATGGTCATGGAGAAACGCCATTTGGGCAAACACAACTCAATCCCTGAGAGACGGAGAGATCATCACAGAATCAAAACAAACGGACACTTAAAGTCATGAAATCAAAATGGACAATTCTTGTTTATTATGGAATATTGCAGTATTTATTATTATAAATGATTTATCATCATTATTGTGTTAAATTCATGTTCCTCGTAATCTTGAATCAGAATATCTTCCCCTCCATCTTGCAGCATCTCTTCTCTGATGATGAGGGCGGGGCAACCTGTCACTCACATGAGATCCACCAATAGCAAACCACAACCATCCAATCAAGTCCACACAGACAAAATCAAGCCCCGCCCTACATTTGTTCTTGTTTGAGAAGCCGTTTCACTCTATAAACGTCAAATGTGTAAAAAAATACAAGATTCAATAGAAATTACATTAAAGTATATTTTAGTTTACCATAAATGCTTGTCAGTACACCTTACAGCTATACTTCAAAAACAATAACTTATTTAAAATTACATATAAAGAGAAGAGACTACAGTGTAATGTTATACTACAACTCTACTCATGTGTGAGTAACTCATTCATTTTGCCCCGATGAACTCCCAGCAGATCAATTTGTCATGTCATGAGCGGATATTAAACAAAGAAGAGATGCTGATTATTCTGTTCTTGTGAAGATGCATTTAAGAGTTTTGTATTTTTTCATCTGATTTGACTTGGCAAACACCAGGAAACAAAATATTTGATGAAAGTGAAAGTCTTGTTAATGTTATGGCTTATTTCTCCCTCTGTAAATCATTTTGATGTCCATTATAAACAAAAAGCTTCTGAGAAAATTGGGTGCTGTAAAGCATCAGACTTCAAATGTCATCTGAGTCTGAGCGAAGCAGAAAGTGGCTCCATTAAAGCAAATTAATGAACTCTAAGGTGTTTTTTGCGATTAGACACACACACACAGCTTCCCCCGGCCTCTGAAAAAGCTACTTAATCAGCAACACTTAATGTCTGCTCATCAGAAAACCACTTTCTAAAGCACACAGAGAATTAAATGGATCACATAAATTAAACTGTGTGCTTACAGGAGGACCTTGGCTTTGAGGCGACTTTTTCAAATCAAAATAATATGTATGAAATTATATTTTGCATAAAGAAAATAGACTATTTTAGGCTTTATACATTCCAGATATTTTGGTTTGTTTGTTTGTTTATTTTTGCAAATCTTATTCTTAATGCTGATTCTCATTAAAAAAAAATTCTTATAAAAAAATATAAATATAGTAAAAAAAAAAAAAAAAAAAAAAAATATATATATATATATATATATATATATATATTTTTTTTTTTTACTATATATTTTTTATAAGAATTTTTTTAATGAGAATCAGCATTAAATATATATATATATTTATTTATTTATTTATTTTTATTTTTATTTTTTATTTTTTTTGTCAAACGATTAAAATGTTAAATCAAATTAATTATTCTATGATGTGCGATTAATTTGTGAATAATTAGATTAATTAATTGCCATTCATCTAATAATTCGCAAATTAATCTCACATCAAATTTGGCAGAGAAATTACCCCCAAAAGATCAATTATAGTCATTATTGTGTTAAATGAGAAAAGCATCAAATAGACAAAAAAAATACTTTATTTGATTGAAATGATACTCTAAATAAGAAATTAAAGCTGCCAGTAGGTGGCAGTAAATGTCTAAATGAATAAGTCATTGAGTCTTTCATTCATTCGATTCATTCAAACAGCTGATTCATTCAGGAATTAAGTAAATCGCTGCGTCTGAAATCGAATACTTCTCTACTATATAGTATGCGAAAAAGAGTAGTATGTCTGAATTCATAGTATTCGAAAAACAGTAGGCGGTAGACTTACTACTTCCGGCAAGATTCTGAAGTGCGCATTGGATGGACACTTTACTATCCCATGAGATCACGGGAGATGATTTGTGAATGGAGTTGAAGGGATGTAACTGACGCTGGTAGGTCATGTGACAGGAACAACATGGCGGATTGGATTTTCATTCATACTACACACATTCATACTATATAGAACATACTTTTTCAATGGTCATGAAGTAAATTTAAATTCAAATGTAGTACCTATTCAACAGAACGCGATTTTGGACGCAGCTACAGTGTCTTTATGAATGAGTCGTTGAATCATTGATTCGCCTGATTGATTCGCTCAAAACACCGCTGTGTTTTGCTCGGAGATGCAGTTCTGCTCTGGCTTTATATTTAATATTTTCGTTGGCAAAATTGATCAAAAACAGACAATATTGTGTCTAAAATATCACAATATTAACTTCTTATTTATTAAACTGTTGTAAATCAATATCACATTTGCTGTTCTGGACAGAAAAACAGCACTTGTGTGATATTGCTTAACCATATCATATGATATAAATATGAGACAAAAACTCACACAATGCATTGCATTAACAATTTTAATGCATTATTTTTTCCCATAACTAATTCATTAAATTAATGCGTTAAATCAACAGCCCTAATTTTTATATATATATATATATATATATATATATATATATATATATAGTTCAGTCATGAAACTCTAGATGGCGCAGGATGATCGGTCCTTTACATGCAATCTGCAAGCAATCACATCATTAGCACATGGCACAAGCTGATTGGCCTCTGCTGATCCTGCAGCCAATGAGATTGCTTGCTCAACATTTAAACTGTCTGACTCATTGGCTCTGAACCCCTCCACCTCCCCAGCTCCACCTGCCTGGATCTGCTACAGGATTTATGTATGTCTATTTATGCAGCAGATCCTACATGCTCACAAATACTAATACTAATAACAAATACTAGATTGATGGATAAATACTTTACACTTTAAGAGAATAAAACTCACTCAGGACATAAAGGGACAGTCTGATGGCCGCCAGACAGAAACCTTCAAAGAAGCGCAGTGTGCTGAACATGGCCATATCCACGGAAAACGCCACGGCTAACCCGAACACCAGCACGGACAGCACGGACACCAGCAGCACTGGGATACGGCCCAACCTGACAGGGTTCAGAGTAAGTATTGTAAATATATATTTATATGATCGTAACCATCATACATATTTTGTTAACGTACCAGTCTGCCATCGCTCCCATCAGCAGGTAGCCAAAAATGGAGCCGACCAACAGAGAGAACTTGGCGATGTGAACCTTCCACTCTCCGTCACACACCAGCGTCCACTGCAACCAAAACAAGACAGATGGATACATAAATATCATATACCAATAAAAAACATTATATAGCACCATAATTGTCAATATAATCAAAATATGACATACAGTAAGTCATACAGGCATGTACTTGACACCATAAACCCGGCCCAATTTAATTAGCAAGTATGAAATATATGGTGTAACCTCTCAAGAATATAGTGATATTTCAGCCTAAAATTAAAATAAGATGTTTTGCAATATTTTCAAGTCTCAAAAATATATATATATATATATATATATATATAATTATCCTAACAATATGTAAAAAAATGCATTTAATGAAATTCTATATTTATACATAATTATAGTATGTTATAATTTAATTTATGCTGATTAGAATGTTTGTATCAGAGTATTTTTATTGTATTACATTAAAACATTTAGTGAATTACAATTGACAATCAGAATCAAAATGTTTTGTGATATTATTTTCATGCCAATTAAGCACATTTCTCCTCACTAGTTATAAAAAAAATCTAATTTATTTTACTGTAATGTGTAAAAATACATTTATAATTTCATTTATCGAAATTATAAAATACTTATACATGATGGAACTATTTGTCATATTTTAATTTATGCTGATTTAAATTTTTGTATTACAGTATTTTTATTATAATACAGTAAAACAAAATTAAGACACACCCTAAAAACAAAATGCAAATGCAAAAAATATAAAAATGTTTACTTTTTATGTCAGTTAAGCACATTTAAGCATATAACCACTAATTATCATTATCCTAATTAAAATATCTAATATATATTATTACTGTACGTGTAAAAATAAATCCATTGAAATACATACAAATTCTTGTATTAGAGTATTTTTACTGTAATACAGTAAACACAATTAGCGAATTATATTTGAGAATAATGAGAATCAGATTTAAACTCAATAATGAAAATTTGATGGTGAAATGTGGTCAAATATCATGAAAACAATGTCACGTTGCAATGCAATATATCTTTATAAGTATAATTAATTTGTTTATACTGATTTTCAGAAGGAAAAAGAAGCAGGGCCTAAAATATCAAACGCATCCTGCATGACTCACTTCACATCTACCTTTGAAGGACACTGTGTTTCTGTCATTGAAACATGACAATTACCACGACAAATTTGATTAGAAACTGCACTGCTGAGTTCACAATGACCAATAAACTTCAATAAACCTATAGTGAGCAAATATCCTCTCTCCTGCAGTGTCGTCTCGTCCTCAAACACCAAACGGGCCAGAATGCTTCATTAGCATTTGTTTGCACGCCCGGCGGCATGAATGAATGACCCTCTTTAACACACTCGGTAAAGACACTAGACTATCGGTGTGAGAAAGGTCACACACACACAAAACAAGTCATCAGGCGTCCGGCTATTCGGGCAAAGAAAAACAGGAACGCCGTGCATCACTTATCTCAGAGTTTGAAGGAGAGCTTGTGTTTACAGGGCATCTTCTGTGGAAATGGGAATGTGGAAGGGAAACGTGTGAGATAATGCTAGTTCTGCATGCAGCAGTCATAGATGTTTATTCAGAGTCTGACCGTCCCTTTAAACTCTTGGTTCAGAGCGCCGAGCAGTTGTCGGGCCTCAGTTATCTCTCTGCACGTTGTGGTGAGCATTTACACGGGTTATCTGCTCCAGTCTGTGCTGGGTGTAACACTCAATTATCCGTCTGATATGCATACTGTAGGTGAAGTGATACGCTCACGAACCCCGTGACACTGCTGTTTAAACACCTCATTTACATAACCATCGCTGATCAATGCAAGCTTGAGCAAAAAAGGCCTATTCAACAAAATCTGCAATTTGCATCAAATAATTGATATAGTTCTGTGACAACTGGTTAAAAATGGAGACAAAATACCAGCTGAATGTTGTTTGCATATTCAGTGTGAATTTCAGTGCATGCAACATGATTTTATGTGATTTCTTCTCATCAGAAGTAGATGGTAAACACATTGTGCCATGTTAGATCTAGTAATAAAGGAGAAGATCCTGTACATTTCCAGTGTTTTGCACAGTTGTCTCTTTTAAAGGAAATAAAGGAATAGTTCACCCCCAAACTTTAAATTCTGCCATAATTTCTCAGTTTTCTCATGTTACCTGAGGTTTGTCACTCCAGACCAATGCAAAATTAATGTTAAATGCTCATTTGCACTTGCTGATATGTTTCTGACTTGATGTTGTTGAACTTAAAAATGATAAAAATAAGAAAAAAACATCATATAAGAAATGTCTTAAAGTAAAGGAAGCCCATTTCCTCCAATCATGCTTTGGTGGATTATAATTATGAGATTAAAACATTGTCATTATAAGGCAAAAAGTTAAAATCATGTCATAAAATTCAAAATTAATGATGTTTTGTCATCATTTTGACTTTTTTTCATAATTGTTAAATTTGATGTCATAATTATGACTTAGTATGTCATCATTTTTAGGGATGCACAATATATCAGCCACCATATCGATATTGTCTGATAAATGTTAATTTTAATGTTATTGTTATCGGCCTGATAAGAAAATTTGGCCGATATATTAAAGCCGATAAATAATGGATTATTTCCTTGAGCTGAGACACTTCAGATGCGCACTGTTCGCAATGATGGTTTTGATTTAGATTTATCAGCATATATATCGGTTATCGGCTTTCAAATAGAAAGAATTATCGGTTATCGGTATTGGCTGATATGTTCATTTTTAATGTTATCGTTATAGGAAAATATGGCCGATATATTAAAGCCAATAAATAATGGATTATTTCCTTCAGCTGAGACACTTCAGATGCACACTATCCACCATTATGGTTTTAAATTGCCTGAAATATGATTGAAATCACTTCAAAAAGGAAAACACAGTTAAGTGCAACATGTACAGCACAAGTCTGTCATATAAGCATTATAATATTATAATGAGAACATTATAATTGTGTGCTTGAGACATGGATTTAATGGTGAGACTTTTGTTTTTGTAATCAGCCTCTCAAAAATTATATAAAAATTTGGATTTAGATTTATCTGCAAATATATCGGTTATCAGTTTTCAAATATAAAGAATTATCGGTTATCGGTATCGACTGATATATGTTCATTTTTAATGTTATTGTTATCTGCCTTATAAGAAAATTTGCCCATATATTAAAGCCGATAAATAATGGATTATTTCCTTCAGCTGAGACACTTCAGATGCACACTGTTCACCATTATGGTTTTAAATTGCTTGAAATATGATTGAAATCACTTTAAAAAGGAAAATACAGTAAAGTACAACATGTACAGTGCAAGTCTGTCATATAAGCATTATAATTGACTTTTGTTTTTGTAATCAGGTTCACAAAAATTATATAAAAATTTGGATTTGGATTTAGATTTATCAGCCAATATTTTGGTTATTGGCTTTTAAATATAAAGAATTATCGGTTATCGGTATCTGGCTTATAAGAAAATCTGGTCGGTGTATTAAAGCAGATAAATAATGGATTATTTCCCTCAGCTGAGACACTTCAGATGTGCACTGTTCACTATGATGGTTTTAAATTGCTTGAAATATGATTAAAAATCACTTCAAAAAGGAAAACACAGTAAAGTACAACATGTACAGCACAAGTCTGTCATATCGGCTACATAAAATTATAATGAGAACATTATAATCATGTGCTTGAGACATGGATTTAATGGTGAGACTTTTGTTTTTGTAATCAGGCTCTCAAAAATTATATAAAAATTTGGATTTGGATTTAGATTTATCAGCCAATATTTTGGTTATTGGCTTTTGAATATAAAGAATTATCGGTTATCGGCATCTGGCTTATAAGAAAATATGGCAGATGAATTAAAGCAGATAAATAATGGATTATTTCCCTCAGCTGAGACACTTCAGATGTGCACTATCCACCATTATGGTTTTGAATTGCTTGAAATATGATTGAAATCACTTTAAAAAGGAAAATACAGTAAAGTACAACATGTACAGCACAAGTCTGTCATATCGGCTACATAATATTATAATGAGAACATTATAATTGTGCACTTGGAACATGGATTTAATGGTGAGACTTTTGTTTTTGTAATCAGGCTCTCAAAAATTATATAAAAATTTGGATTTAGATTTATCTGCAAATATATCGGTTATCAGCTTTCAAATATAAAGAATTATCGGTTATCGGTATCAACTGATATATGTTCATTTTTAATGTTATTGTTATCTGCCTTATAAGAAAATATGGCCGATGTATTAAAGTAGATAAATAATGGATTATTTCCTTTAGATGAGACACTTCAGATGTGCACTATCCACCATTATGGTTTTAAATTGCTTGAAATATGATTGAAATCACTTCAAAAAGGAAAATACAGTAAAGTACAACATGTACAGCACAAGTCTGTCATATCGGCTACATAATATTATAATGAGAACATTATAATTGTGTGCTTGAGACATGGATTGAGACGTTTGTTTTTCGTAATCAGGCTCACAAAAATTATATCAAAATTTGGATTTAGATTTATCTGCAAATATATCGGTTATCAGCTTTCAAATATAAAGAGTTATTGGTATCGACTGATATATGTTCATTTTTAATGTTATTGTTATCTGCCTTATAAGAAAATATGGCCGATGTATTAAAGTAGATAAATAATGGATTATTTCCTTTAGATGAGACACTTCAGATGTGCACTATCCACCATTATGGTTTTAAATTGCTTGAAATATGATTGAAATCACTTCAAAAAGGAAAATATAGTTAAGTACAACATGTACAGCACAAGTCTGTCATATCGGCTACATAAAATTATAATGAGAACATTATAATTGTGTGCTTGAGACATGGATTGAGACTTTTGTTTTTTGTAATCAGGCTCACAAAAATTAAATAAAAATTTGGATTTAGATTTATCGGCCAATATATCGGTTATCAGCTTTCAAATATAAAGAATTATCGATTATCGGTATCAAACAAAACGTTTATATCAGTGCATCCCTAATAATTTTGAGTTTTATCTTATAATTATGTCTTGGTAAGTCGAAAAAATTAACACTTTTTTTTAAATCTCATATTCCCCCGTTTCACAGACAAGGCTTAAAATAGTCCAAGACTAAAAGGCATGTTTGAGCTGTTTTACCTGAAAGCATATCTTAAAATACGTCAGAGCCATTGTTTGGTCTCAAGATACACACCAGTAATGTTTGTTTCTAACGCATGTTTATTAAAGCTACTTAAATGCTCTAATTGAACTAAGGCCTAATCCTGGCTTAATCTAAGCCCTGTCTGTGACACTGGGCCAATATGTCATAATTTTGACTTTTTATCTCATAATTATGATCAAAAAACTGTCTTTTTACGTCATAGTTGACATTTTATGACCTCAGTATGATTTACCAAGGAATGTTTTTCTTTATGTGGCAGAAAGGGCCTCCATTATGTGATGAACAATCCTAAATTCAAGCTGTTATTTGCTGACAATCTTCCCAGCTCAACCGGCCCAGTCCCTATTCACTCCCATTGTGTAGAAATTAACGGTGTAAACATTTGGTTAAACATCTTTTGTGTTCCAGTGAAGAAAGCAAGTCATAGAGGTTTGGAGGGACACGAGCATGAGTGAATATGACAGAATTTGACCGATGACGGAATTTTCATTTTTAGGTGAGCTATTCCTTTAAATGGTAGATTTCCATCAGCCGGAGGGAATCCTTTCCAAGGGCATCCATCAGAGGATCTTACCTTGGTGACCACATTCTGCTGCAGTCCCGACTGCAGCTCAAAGCGCCACTCCGAGCACATACACGCCGTAACGTAGCTGTTATCGGTGGCGTCGCTCCCGTTCGCGATCAGATCCAAGAATAAATCCCGATCCGAGCCCGTCCCGTTCCCCGCGCTGCCCTGATCCGGGCGGACGCACTTCCTGTCCGGCTGGCCGAGCAGAAAGTGATCCGAGAACTGGATGAACGAGATGAGGAACGCCGGGATCCACGTCAGGGCCACCAGGCGCCGCTGATACCTCCCGAACCCCCCGAGGAATGGCAGAACCACCGTGTCCACCTGCGAGAGCCGCTTGGGCGGTTCGGGCTGCGACACATTGCCGTTCTCCGCCGGTGGGTCGAGCCCGTCCAGCCGAACCGCATCCATAGCGCGTGGGTTTCAGCGGTGCGCGCAGGGTCTTTGTCTCAAAATCACACTCACACACACTGAGAGAAGGAGGAAGGTTCGGTCCAGTCAGTATAAGGCCGGTCCGAACAGAATCCAGAAGCTATGATAATCCAGCGGGCGCGTTGATGCGCAAGGGGCCCCATAAGGTCTTTGTCGAACCCGGTGGTCACAGCGCCATCGCTGGGCTGTCTGCTGCCCAGAGCTGCGAGTCTGTGCCCGGTGGTCTCCAACAGGTCCGCGGGTTACGCAGCTGGCGCACAGGTGTGGCCCGTGTATCCATCCTTGAATCCCGCTGTACTCACATCAGGGATGATGCTGAGCCGATCCCACCCGACGCTCGCGCACTAGCTCATAAATAACCCCTATGTAGTGAAGGTTTGGTCAGTGCATCGCACGCCCGACGCAGAGCAGCCCCAGTGTCCGTCCGCCCGCTTGCACCGGTGATCGAGCATCGCACGGCATCCAAATGCGAGATCCGCCCTCGTCTCAGGGACCGAGCTCTTCCATTGGCGCGCGCGTGCGCGCACACGCACTAGCGGTTCTGTCCTCCAGTGTGTGTGATTGGACGAGCGCAACAAAGAGCCTTTGTGTGGCATCTGCCCCCCATGAGCTCAGGGCAAAAACACTTCAGTGGCTTGAACATTTACTGCGCGTTCAACTTTAGCAGGAGATTTGATGCAGATTTATGTTCAGTTTATTTCAAATAAACAGATTACACAAAACAGCATTCGGGCATTATATTATATTATATTATATTATAATGTGCATCATATACTGTACATTACCTCGCCACATAAATAATTATTGCCATTTAATGGACATGAAATATTGATTCATAAAAGTATGTATTTGAGAAGTGTTAAGTTATATTATATTATATTAAGTAATATAATATTACATTTTAATGTGCATTATGCTGTACATTATCTTGAAAAATAAATAATTAAATAAATGGACCTGAAATATTGATTTGAGTTAAGATGATACACTGTCAGAAAAAAAGGTACGGCGCTGTCACTGGGGCTGTACCCTAAGGTACAAAAGTAAATAATTAAATAAACAAACATGAAATATTGATTTTAAGAAAAATTGATTTTGAGTTTAACAGAGTGATATTCATGTTAAATCGTGTTAGCAACATGTTAAACATGCTAAAACATTAAATCATGCCAACAAAATGATAAAACATACTAGCAATGTGTTAAATCATACAATCAACATACTAGCAAACATGCTAATTCATGCTAACAACAGACCAACAATTCTTCTAGCAACATTTTAAAACGTGTTAGCAACGTGTTAAATCATGCAATCAACATGCTAGCAAAACATGCTAATTCATGCTAACAACATGCTAACACAATCCTTCTAGCAACATTTTAAAACATGTTTGGAAAACATGCTAATTCATGCTAACAACAGGCCAACAATCCTTCTAGCAACATTTTAAAATGTGTTACCAACGTGTTAAATCATGCTAGCAAACATGCTAATTCATGCTAACAACATGCTAACACAATCTTTCTGGCAACATTTTAAAACGTGTTAGCAATGTGTTAAATCATGCAATCAACATGCTAACAAAACATGCTAATTCATGCTAACAACAATCCTTCTAGCAACATTTTAAAATGTGTTAACAACGTGTTAAATCATGCTAGTAAAATGCTAACACAATCTTTCTGGCAATATTTTAAAACATGTTAGCAAAGTGTTAAATCATGCTAGCAAAACATGCTAATTCATGCTAACAACATGCTAACACAAAGCATGTGTTCTAGCAACATTTTAAAACATGCTAGCAATATGCTAATTCATGCTAACAATAGGCCAACAATCCTTCTAGCACCATTTTTAAATGTGTTAACCACAAGTTAAATCATGCTAACAACATGTTAAATCATGCAATGAACATGATAGCAACATGCTAATTAATGCTAACAACAGGCCAACAGTTCTTCTTACAACACTTTGAAATGTGTTAGCAATGTGTTAAATAATGCTAGCAACATACTAAAACATGCTAACAATGTGTTAGCTAGTAATATGCTAAAAAATGCTAACAACATGTTAAAGCATGCTAGCAACTTTTTATTTCATGGTAGAAATGTGTTAAAACATGTTAGTAATTATTTTTTTACTTCCTCTGAGTAATAATTTCTAGCTTCTAAAGTTGTTTTGAACTTTCAGACAAGGCTTTGCCAAGCCAACATCAGAGTTTGTTCACAAACTTTACTCATTTAGTTGTAAATTATTGTCCATCCGGTTGCAGCGCACGGATTGAAGAAAGACAATGCAGTGATATTCATTTTAAATGTTTACAATGTACTGAACGTGTTTGCAACACTATAGGAATGTTTAATCAGTCTTTTAGTGGTTGATTGAAGTCACTGAAAGATCTGCATGTTTTCATTCATTCAGGCCCTGATGCACGACCATATGGTCTGGCACAACTCAACGCCGCTCTTCTGGCCAAATGCGTCTCACAAAGCTTCTCCTGGAAGTGTCTGCTGTCCTTGGCTCAGTCTGCTGCGGATTATCCTTTACTTCCAAACAAGGACAAGTTCAACACTTCAGGACACTGTACTGTTCATCAGGTGAGCTTCATCACAGGTGACTCATGCACTGCAGCAGCGTTGGATCTATCGACACATTTATGTCTATTGAAATATGAAATTCCATCTTAAAATATAATGATTAGCATTTTAAACTATCTGAACAAAGAGTGCAATGAATACTCTTGTAATGAAGCACTTCAGTATTATGTTTGTACACAAACAATCCAATCAAGCTGTTGACCATCTTATGTTTAAATAGTCACAAATGAATAATGACTTGAAATTAAGTGAATGACATCAAAAGAGAAAAATGATGTACGTGTACCTCAAACTTTTCATGAGTTCCCCCTGGAACATGCTAGTAAGAATTCATGCTAACAACATGCTAATCAAGCTGGCAACATGTTAACAACATGCTAGTCATGTTATCAACATACTAAAACATGTTAGCAATGTGTTAAAACATGCTAGCAACATGTTAATCATGCTAACAACATGCTAATCATGTTATCAACACTAAAACATGTTATCAATGTGTTAAAACATGTTAGCAAAATGCTAATCATGTTAACAACATGCTAACAACATGTTAACAACATGCTAATCCTGTTATCAACATAGCAAAACATGTTAGCAATCTGTTAAAACATGCTAACAAAAAGCTAATCATGCTAACAATGTTAACAACATGCTAGTCATGTTATCAACATGCTAAAACATGTTATCAACAATGCTAAAACATGCTAACAACATGCTAATCATGTTATCAACACTAAAACATGTTAGCAACGTGTTAAAATATGCTAGCATTATGCTAATCATGCTAACAACGTGCTAACAACATGCTTATGTTATCAACATACTAAAACATGTTAACAATGTATTAAAACATGCTTGCAAAAAGCTAATCCTGCTAATCATGCTAACGACATGTTAGCAACATGCTAATCATGCTAGTCATCTAGGCAACATGTTAGAACATGTTAGTAATGTTGTAAATCATCAAACATGGTATCAAAATGCTGAAACATACTAGCAATGGGTTAAATCATGTGAACAAAAATGATAAAACATGCTAGTAACGTTAACAACATTCTAAGTCATGTTATCAAACATGCTAATAATGCTAACATGTTAATAATGCTAGCAACATGTTAAAACATGTTAGCAACATGCTAGCAATGAGTTAAATCATGCTAGCAAACATGTTAAACCATGCTAGTAATATGCTAATCAATCGTTAACATGTTAAACGATGTTAACATTATTTTAAATAATGCTAGCAAACATGTTAAACATGCCAGTAGTATGCTAATCAATCGTTAACATGTTAAACCATGTTAACATTATTTTAAATCATGCTAGCAAACATGTTAAAACATGCTAGTAGTATACTAATCAATCGTTAACATGTTAAAACATGTTAACAACATATTAAGTAATGCTAGCAAACATGCTAAAACATGCTAGCAACATGTTAAATCATGTCAAGCCAACATCAACATTTGTTCACAAACTTTACTCATCTAGTTGAAAATGATTGTCCAGCTGGTTGCAGCGCACAGACGTCCCTGTCACATGGTTGCTGTTATTCCTCTCAGCGCTGGTCAGAATGGACCAATCACAGTCATTTGTGATGGGCAGATAGTAGTTTTTATAAACCAATTTACAGAAATTCAGCCACAATTCAGCTACAACCGATTCATATTCACATCAATTGTTGGTGTATTTTTTTTAGTGTAGAATTTGTAGTGTACAAATGTGTCCATTAAAACAAAACCCAAACAGGGCTCAAGAGAGGATTGGGATTTTAACCCATAATGCACACTCTGGAGGAAGAACAATTATCTCATAAAAAAAAAAAAAAATATATATATATAGAGAGAGAGAGATTTTCCGTCTGAATGGTCAAATACAAATTCAATTAAATTCTAATAGACTAACAAAAGGTCAAAGGCCAAAGCATTTGTACATAAGAGAAGAAATGCTGCTGTTTGCTTCCCCCTGGAGGCGCATGACTGTAAGTGCATAATCCAAATCTGAGTTCATATTTAGTGACCAGCAGATGGCATTACATGTTAAAAAGAACAATATGGAGCAGATTTATCATGTGACCACTGAGGAGTGAAGGCAGAACATTAGTTTCAGTCTGGTGCGTCTCCTCCTGCTGTTATTACATAAAACTCCTCTTCATCTTCTCCAGAGAGTAACATGATTTCCAGTAAATGTAAAAGCACACACACTCCCAGCGTGAGCTGCAGAATCTGCAGAATTTCAGCTTCTTGTTTTCTTGTGTTCCAGTTCATCCCAAAGGTTCAAGTAGGGTTTAAGAATTTTATTTTTAATAGTTCAAGAATTTTCTAAAATGCATATGGAATTTGTATGTTTGTTTATTTTATTCATTCATTCATTCATTCATTCATTCATTTGTTTCATATTATCAAATATGTTTTATATTTGATAATAGAGTTTTATTTTTAATAATTCAAGAATTTTCTAAAATTCATATGGAATTTGTTTGTTTATTTATTTATTTCATCATACTTTTTGTATTTGACATTATAAGAATTTTATTTTAAATAATTCTAAAATTTTCTAAAATCCCTATGGAGAGTATGTATGTAAGATATTTATTTATTTATTTATTTATTCATTCAATCATTCGTTTGTTTGTTTCATGTTATCAAATACTTTTTTATATTTGATAATACAAGAATTTTATTTTTAGTAATTCAAGAACTTTGTAAAATCCATATTAAGAATTTATTTATTTATTTAAATTAATTCATTTAGCCATTCATTTTCACTTTTTTGTATTTGATAATAGAAGAATTTTATTTTTAATAATTCAAGAATTTTCTAAAATCCATATGGAGTTTATTTATTTATTTTCATTTATTAATTTCATTCATTCATTCATTCATTCATTCATTCATTTATTTCATATTATCAAATACTTTTTTTAGTATTTGATAATAGAAGAATTTTCTAAAATTTCTAAGTTTATTTATTTATTTAATTATTGCATCATACTTTTTGTATTTGATATCATAACATTTTTTAAATAATTCTAAAATTTTCTAAAATCCATATGGAGAGTATTTATTTATTTATTTATTTAATATTAATTATTAATTAATTAATTAATATTCATTTATTAATTTAATTAATTAATTCTATATTTCATTAATTCGTTTCATATTATCAAATACTTTTTTATATTTGATAATACAAGAATTTTATTTTTAATAATTCAAGAATTTTGTAAAACCCATATGGAGCATATTTATTTATTTATTTCAGATTATCATATACTTTTTTGCTTCAAATGAAAGTTTGTAATGCTGTGGTTGGTTTGGTGGTTGGATCAGAAATCTTTACTCAAGAATTTCCATATGAAGAAAATGAATGGAAGAAAATACTTCATAAATTCACAGGCACATTGAGATGATCTACTGTACATCATTACCTGATTCACACACCGTGATGTTTACATGCTAAACATCAAAACTACCACAAATAATACTCCAGTATCACCGGCAGCTCAAACATGTGCTTTACATTGAGTGTTTTGTTCTTCTTTCTACAGAAGGTCTCATCAATCATTGATGACAGCGAGCGTTCAGCTGCCAGATGCCACTGCGACCAACAGGTGACATCATGAGCTTAGAAGAGGAACATTATTATGAGAGAGAGAGAGAGAGAGAGAGAGTGAGAGAGAGTGATGAGCGTCTTCACACTGAGACGACAAGAGTACAGTCAGAGCTTATCCAGCTCACACATCTATCTATCTATCTATCTATCTATCTATCTACAAACCCGATTCCAAAAAAGTTGGGACACTGTACAAATTGTGAATAAAAACAGAATGCAATGATGTGGAAGTTTCAAATTTCAATATTTTATTCAGAATACAACATAGATGACACATCAAACGTTTAAACTGAGAAAATGTATCATTTTAAGGGAAAAATAAGTTGATTTTAAATTTCATGGCATCAACACATCTCAAAAAAGTTGGGACAAGGCCATGTTTACCACTGTGTGGCATCTCCTCTTCTTTTTATAACAGTCTGCAAACATCTGGGGACTGAGGAGACAAGTTGCTCAAGTTTAGGAATAGGAATGTTGTCCCATTCTTGTCTAACACAGGCTTCTAGTTGCTCAACTGTCTTAGGTCTTCTTTGTCGCATCTTCCTCTTTATGATGCGCCAAATGTTTTCTATGGGTGAAAGATCTGGACTGCAGGCCATTTCAGTACCCGGATCCTTCTTCTATGCAGCCATGATGTTGTAATTGATGCAGTATGTGGTCTGGCATTGTCATGTTGGAAAATGCAAGGTCTTCCCTGAAAGAGACGACGTCTGGATGGGAGCATATGTTGTTCTAGAGCTTGGATATACCTTTCAGCATTGATGGTGCCTTTCCAGATGTGTAAGCTGCCCATGCCACACGCACTCATGCAACCCCATACCATCAGAGATGCAGGCTTCTGAACTGAGTGCTGATAACAACTTTGGGTTGTCCTTGTCCTCTTTAGTCCGGATGACATGGTGTCCCAGTTTTCCAAAAAGAACTTCAAATTTTGATTCGTCTGACCACAGAACAGTTTTCCACTTTGCCACAGTCCATTTTAAATGAGCCTTGGCCCAGAGAAAACGCCTGCGCTTCTAGATCATGTTTAGATATGGCTTCTTTTTTGACCTATAGAGTTTTAGCCGACGACGGCGAATGGCACGGTGGATTGTGTTCACCGACAATGTTTTCTGGAAGTATTCCTGAGCCCATGTTGTGATTTCCATTACAGTAGCATTCCTGTATGTGATGCAGTGCCGTCTAAGGGCCCGAAGATCACGGGCATCCAGTATGGTTTTCCGGCCTTGACCCTTACGCACAGAGATTGTTCCAGATTCTCTTAATCTTTGGATGATATTATGCACTGTAGATGATGATAACTTCAAACTCTTTACAATTTTTCTCTGAGAAACTCCTTTCTGATATTGCTCCACTATTTTTGGCTACAGCATTGGGGGAATTGGTGATCCTCTGCCCATCTTGACTTCTGAGAGACACTGCCACTCTGAGAGGCTCTTTTTATACCCAATCATGTTGCCAATTGACCTAATAAGTTGCAAATTGGTCCTCCAGCTGTTCCTTATATGTACATTTAACTTTTCCGGCCTCTTATTGCTACCTGTCCCAACTTTTTTGGAATGTGTAGCTCTCATGAAATCCAAAATGAGCCAATATTTGGCATGACCTTTCAAAATGTCTCACTTTCAACATTTGATATGTTATCTATATTCTATTGTGAATAAAATATAAGTTTATGAGATTTGTAAATTATTGCATTCCTTTTTTATTTACAATTTTTACAGTGTCCCAACTTTTTTGGAATTGGGTTTGTATCTATCTGTCTATCTATCTATCTATCTATCTATCTATCTATCTATCTATCTATCTATCTATCTATCTATCTATCTATCTATCTATCTATCTATCTATCTATCTATCTATCTATCGTTCTATCGTTCTATCGTTCTATCGTTCTATCTATCATTCTAACATTCTATTATAGTTTGCCTCGCAGTGTGGGTGTGTTGCAACACAAAATATTTGTTTCATCTCCACCCACTCAAGGTCACAAACACACACACACCCATTTCCACTCCCAGCCCCTCACTCACACACACACACACACACACACACACTCATACAAACCTGTTCTGATCAGGATTATGGAAAACCTGCATGTGTGAGAGGCGGAGACACAGAGTGGGTGTATGTGGTGTATGTGTGTGTGTGTGTGTGTGTGTGTGTGTGTGTGTGAGAGAGAGAGAGAGAGAGCGAGAGAGATAAAGAAGTTCAAGGTAAAGTGACTTTCATTTAAATAGTAATATATTAAAATAATCAAATGAAAATGTAATTTTAAACATATTTGAAATATAATTTCCAGCACAAAATAAATAATGATTGGAGATGTGGTGGAATTGGATGTCTATTGTCAGACAAATTAAATAAACTATAAGAAACAGTTTATTTTAGTCCACATGAATGAAAGTGTGCATTGTTGAAGAAACACCCAGTTTAAAAATGGAGTCGCTTTTAACCACATAAATAATTCTGCTTGAATCTTGGGAATGATGGACAATAGACTGACAGAGAAGGAAGCGAGTTTAACAAGAGTATCAGGTGAAGCGTAACATGATCACTTTGGGCTTTTGGGAACAAAACACAAACACACAGTGCCTCTCTCTCGCTTTTCTCCAGAATATCTGAGCGTTTCTCATCAGGAGGGTCTTTCTGACTCACTTCCTGCTGAAAAAGCACAACTGCATCCTGAGGTTCCTCCAATCACACATTCATTCATTCACACTGCCCTCCGTACAATGGACTTACTGAACTTAAGAGGATATTCCCCAGACAGACAATAATAAACATCTGCCCAGCTAACAAAAACGTGTTCTAATATGTTTTTTTCTTGGTTATGCATACGTTCAGGATAGGGAACATTACTTTTGAATGAACCTGTATGAGCAAGTAGTAGTATTTAGCAATTATCAAACAAAACAAATTATACTTAGAAATCATTAAAATAGCCTCTTCTTTTCTTTATATGTCTGTTTTGCTGAGCATTTGATTTTCAGTAAGTGACGCAGGTGCTTTCCATGTCGCTCATTTGTTTGGTGTGAACCATTGTAAGGGCGTGTGATTGTAGTGAGTTGCCAAATATGCCAGTTTCGATTGTGCCTATTTGCATTTTAGATCAGACACTCTGGCATTGTCTCCTAAAACAGTATATGCCAGTCTAGACATATTTAACAGATATTTCCATGTGTTTTAGAAAACGTTGATGTAACTCTTTTATGAAAATGATAGATAGTCAGAGTTTATAAATAATTAAAGTCCCCCTGTAGTCAATAATTTTATCTTTTAAAACTCATCTTTGATCACCAAAATTACATATTTAAACGTTTTTTCCTGTGAAAAAAATTCTTCATGACTTAAAATAGCTTGAATGTAACTCTACACCAATGTAATGATATCATTTTTGTTGCGTGCACCCAAGCGAACTTGTGGACGCATCGATCAGGCTTCAGATAGTGTGGCATTACTGAACTGTGTTCTCTTTCATGTCTTATCGCACTTAAAGTTGCCCTTGAACCAGTTTTCACAAGATGTAATACAAGTCTAAGGTGTCCCCTGAATGTGTCTGTGAAGTTTCAGCTCAAAATACCCCATAGATTTTTTTTTTATTAATTTTTTTAACTGCCTATTTTGGTGCATCATTAACTATGCACCGATTCAGGCTGCGGCCCCTTTAAATCACATGCTCCCTGTCCCCTGCGAGCTCTCGACTATAATACAGTGCATTTACAAAGTTCACACAGCTAATATAACCCTCAAATGGATCTTTACAAAGTGTTCGTCATGCATACTGAATGCATGCGTCGGATCATGTGAGTATAGTATTTATTTGGATGTTTACATTTGATTCTGAATGAGTTTGATAGTGCTGATTCTGAATGAGTTTGATGGTGCTCCGTGGCTAAAGCTAACATTACACACTGTTGGAGAGATTTATAAAGAATGAAGTTGTGTTTATGAATTATACAGACTGTAAGTGTTTAAAAATGAAAATAGCGACGGCTCTTGTCTCCGTGAATACAGTAAGAAACGATGGTAACTTTAACCACATTTAACAGTACATTAGCAACATGCTAACGAAACATTTAGAAAGACAATTTACAAATATCACTAAAAATATCATGTTATCATGGATCATGTCAGTTATTATCGCTCCATCTGCCATTTTTCGCTGTTGTTCTTGCTTGCTTACCTAGTCTGATGATTCAGCTGTGCACAGATCCAGACGTTAATACTGGCTGCCCTTGTCTAATGCCTTGAACATGAGCTGGCATATGCAAATATTGGGGGCGTACATATTAATGATCCTGACTGTCATGTAACAGTTGGTGTTATGTTGAGATTCGCCTGTTTTTCGGAGGTCTTTTAAACAAATGAGATTTACATAAGAAGGAGGAAACAATGGAGTTTGAGACTCACTGTATATCATTTCTATGTACTGAACTCTTGTCATTCAACTATGCCAAGGTAAATTCAATTTTTGATTCTAGGGCACCTTTAAACGGACAAATACACAAAATGCCTGTTTTGGTGAGTATCCTCGTAAACAGTCTTAACTAAGTTCAAATAAAAAGTCTTAATAAACTTAAAAAGTTGGGAGAAAAAGTTTGGTGCATGTCTGATCCATGCATTTGGTCTTAAAGTGACAGTAGCTGAATACCTTGTGCCATTAATGCTGAATAAAGAACAACAACAACAACAAAAACTGCTCAAATCTGCTCTTGACTTAAAAACTTCTTTAGCTTTAATAGGATTAATATACAGTATTCAACACTTGAAGTGCATCACAAAAGTTCATCATAGTTTATATCTTATAATTTTTCACAATTCCGATCTATCTAATCTCACAATTTCAACTTTTTCTCACAATTCCAAATTTATATCTGAAAATTCCGACTTTTTTCTTGCAATTCCAAGCTTTATCTCACAATTCCAACTTTTTTTCTTGCAATTCTGAGTGTATCTCACAATTCTTACTTTTTTCTCCAACATTTTTTTCTCACAGTTCGAGTTTATATCTCACAATTCCGACTTTTTTCCCCGCAATTCCGAATTTATACCTCACAATTCCGACATTTGTCTCGCAATTCCAAGCTTTATCTCACAATTCAAATTTTTTTCTTGCAATTCTGAGTTTATCTCACAATTCTGACTTTTTTCTCCAACATTTTTTCTCACAATTCCGAGTTTATATCTCACAATTCCAACTTTTTTCTCCAACATTTTTTTCTCACAATTCAGGTTTATATCTCACAATTCTGGCTTTTTTCTTGCAATTCCGAATGTATATCTCACAATTCCGAATTTTTTCTCACAATTCCGAGTTTATATCTCACAATTCCAACTTTTTTCCCCCGCAATTCCAAATTTATACCTCACAATTCCGACTTTTGTCTCGCAATTCCAACCTTTATCTCACAATTCTGACTTTTTTTCTCGCAATTCCAAATTTATATCTCACAATTTCAACTTTTTTCTCACAATTCCAAATTTATATCTGAAAATTCCGACTTTTTTTCTTGCAATTCCAAGCTTTATCTCACAATTCCAACTTTTTTCCTTGAAATTCTGAGTGTATCTCACAATTCCGACATTTGTCTCGCAATTCCAAGCTTTATCTCACAATTCTGACTTTTTTCTCACAATTCCGACTTTTTTCTAGCAATTCCGAATTTATACCTCACAATTCCGACATTTGTCTCGCAATTCCAAGCTTTATCTCACAATTCCAACTTTTTTCTCACAATTCAGACTTTTTTCTCGCAATTTCGAATTTATATCTCACAATTCCAACATTTGTCTCGCAATTCCAAGCTTTATCTCACAATTCAAACTTTTTTTCTTGCAATTCTGAGTTTATCTCACAATTCTGACTTTTCTCGCCAACATTTTTTTCTCACAATTCAGGTTTATATCTCACAATTCTAGCTTTTTTCTTGCAATTCCGAATGTATATCTCACAATTCCGAATTTTTTCTCACAATTCCTAGTTTATATCTCACAATTCCAACTTTTTTCCCCGCAATTCCAAATTTATACCTCACAATTCCGACTTTTGTCTCGCAATTCCAAGCTTTATCTCACAATTCCGACTTTTTTTCTCGCAATTCCAAATTTATATCTCACAATTTCAACTTTTTTCTCACAATTCCAAATTTATATCTGAAAATTCTGACTTTTTTCTTGCAATTCCAAGCTTTATCTCACAATTCCAACTTTTTTCCTTGAAATTCTGAGTGTATCTCACATTTCTGACTTTTTCTCCAACATTTTTTTCTCACAGTTCGAGTTTATATCTCACAATTCCGACTTTTTTCCCCGCAATTCCGAATTTATACCTCACGATTCCGACATTTGTCTCGCAATTCCAAGCTTTATCTCACAATTCCAACTTTTTTTCTCGCAATTCTGAATTTCTATCTCACAATTGCAACTTTTTTCTCACAATTCCGAGTTTTTTCTTGCAATTCCAAGCTTTATCTCACAATTCCAACTTTTTTCTCACAATTCCAACTTTTTTCTCGCAATTTCGAATTTATATCTCACAATTCCGACATTTGTCTCGCAATTCCAAGCTTTATCTCACAATTCAAACTTTTTTTCTTGCAATTCTGAGTTTATCTCACAATTCTGACTTTTTTCTCCAACATTTTTTCTCACAATTCCGAGTTTATATCTCACAATTCCGACTTTTTTCTCCAACATTTTTTTCTCACAATTCTGGCTTTTTTCTTGCAATTCCGAATGTATATCTCACAATTCCGAATTTTTTTCTCACAATTCCGAGTTTATATCCCACAATTCCAACTTTTTTCCCCGCAATTCTGAATTTATACCTCACAATTTCGACTTTTGTCTCTCAATTCCAAGCTTTATCTCACAATTCCAACTTTTTTTCTCGCAATTCCAAATTTATATCTCACAATTTCAACTTTTTTCTCACAATTCCAAATTTATATCTGAAAATTCCGACTTTTTTCTTGCAATTCCAAGCTTTACCTCACAATTCCGAGTTTTTTCTTGCAATTCCAAGCTTTATCTCACAATTCCAACTTTTTTCTTACAATTCCGAATTTTTTCTCGCAATTCCGAATTTATATCTCACAATTCCGAAGTTTTTCTCGCAATTCCGTGCTCTATCTCACAATTCAGTCTTTTATTGTTGACAGGTTTTATTGTGACAGATTGCACTTATATTGCTGCCTATGATGAGTGATCTGTCACATAATGAACATGAACATCCTGCACTGTCTGAGAATCTGCCATTGAGATGAATGGGATGAAGAATTGAGATGAAAACAAACAGCCTCTCTCAGGTATTACACATCTCTGGTTGTGATACAGAGGACATGAACACAATACCATTGCATAATGTTTTGAGAAAAGACGCCTAATCTGTTATGTGGGTTTTTAATGAAGACTAAATTATTTGAAATTTAAATAACGTTACTAAAAACAGTAAATGACATGAAGACATGCTTGCGTCTTGAGTCATTATAACCCTGTCGAGACTCATCATGAGTTTACTCATCTCAATAGAAGGGATTTATAACAAGCATCACTGATTAAAAATTTCTCGTAGGGCAGTTTGTTAGTCATATAATTGTTGAGATGATGACAGCAGTAAGTCTCATGCCCAACAGCTACATAATAACATGCAACTCACAGAAACATGTTTGGGTCATATTTCACCTCAAAATCAAAAGAAACGTACTTTGCATGAAGGAAATTTTTTCATTTTGTCATTATTGTAATCCTAATTAAGCATGTTTCTTCCTAACTTATGGAATAATTTGCATTAGTTTCATTTAAAGGCATTTTAGGCAACAAATATTAAATATTAAAAATATAAATATTATTTATTGCATTGCAGTAATGAGATTTAGCTTCTTTTATTTTTTTGCAAAATATAATTGTTTTCTTTTGGTTTTGCGGTGAAATATGACCCGGATATTTTCTCAACAGGTTTTCTGAAATTCACTGTATGTGAACCAAAATCAGCAGAGTTGCAGCATGTCGGTATGTTTGTGTATTTTAAAGGAAAGTGCGTCTGTTAGGCCGTGTTCTGATCATCTCCACCCTCGCTAGAGGCAACACGGAAAAAAGACTGAACATGTTTGCATGTGTAAGTGTGTGTGAAAGATAGCCTCATTTCTGCCGCTCTGGGAAAATTAGAGTGACATCTGAAAAAAACATATACCTCTAAATGTGTGTTGGTACAGTCAGAGAGTGTAAAATATCAACTACGCCTCGTCCATCTCATGATGGAACCCTTAAAAAGTTCTGTACTGTATATGAAGGAACTGTTATAGGTTCTATGTAGAACCTTTTCTTCTAAGAGTGTAGAGAAGACTGGGTTTTTAGCCAGTAGAAACATCTGAAAAGCAGGAGATTTCAGTAAAGTCATTGCTCACTAGGAGAAGCAGTTGAAAAGTTGAAGAAATCCCAGTTGCAGCTTTCTATCTTATGCAATAATGATGTGTATTTCTTGGTGAGAAAGTGTTTTTACAAATGCTTCTGATTATATGTTTGATGACAGTCAGAGGTTTGCTGAGATGGAATGTGTGTCAGGCTGAGACATGCAGTAAAAACCTCAGAAATGTGCCCAGAGCATTGATTAACCGATTGAATCTGACAGGCAGAAACTCTCTCTCTCTCTCTCTCCTGTCACAGAGAGAGTGACCGTATGCGCGGTCAGATGCGCTCATTCACACGTCCTGGTGTGAAATACTGCGACTGCATGGCTGAGCTAACACGCCATTCACACCCACAGAAACACCAGCGTTCTGATGGCATTATTAAAGACAATGTGAAACGGCGTCCAGAACACATTTTACTTCAGTAATGTGATGCATTTTGAGTTTCAGAGGCGAAGTTATTATATTTTGATTACCTAAGCAATCCTTTTCTTCTTGGGAATAACATGCACTGTTGAAGCTTGCACACTAAGACAAGGAGCATGCATTAAGAAAGAAAATCATTTAAAACATGTCCGTAAAAAAGGTAGTTGCGACATTTTATCCCTTTTATTCGCCCAATTTTAAGTTTATATCTCACAATTCTGACTTTTTTCCGTGCAATTCTGAGAAAAATTCAGAATTCCAAGAAATAATCTTAGAATTGCAAGATATAAAAGTTTATTAAAAAGTTGAAAGTTTATCTCACAATTCCGAGATTCTAACAATTCCTACTTTTTTCTCACAATTCCAAGTTTATATCTCACAATTCCGAACTTTTTTTTTCACAATTGCTGGTTTATATCTCACAATTCAGACTTTTTCTCGCAATTTCAAGTTTATATCTCACAATTCTGACTTTTTTCTCACAATTCCAAGTTTATATCTCCCAATTCCGACTTTTTTTCTCACAATTCCAAGTTTATTTCTCACAATTGCAAGTTTATATCTCACAATTCTGACCTTTTTTCTTGCAATTCCAAGTTTATTTCTCACAATTCCGACTTTTTACTCACAATTGCAAGTTTATATCTCCCAATTCTGACTTTTTTCTCACAATTCCAAGTTTATTTATCACAATTCCGACTTTTTACTCACAATTGCAAGTTTATATCTCACAATTCTGACTTTTTTCTCACAATTCCAAGTTTATTTCTCACAATTCCGACTTTTTACTCACAATTCCGAGTTTGTATCTCACAATTCTGACTTTTTTCTCACAATTCCAAGTTTATTTCTCACAATTCCGACTTTTTACTCACAATTGCAAGTTTATATCTCACAATTCTGACTTTTTTTTCACAATTCCAAGTTTATTTCTCACAATTCCAACTTTTTCCTCACAATTCCGAGTTTATATCTCACAATTCTGACTTTTTTCTCACAATTGCAAGTTTATATCTCCCAATTCCGACTTTTTTTCTCCCAATTCCAAGTTTATTTTTCCCAATTCCAAGTTTATTTCTCACAATTGCAAGTTTATATCTCACAATTCCGACTTTTTTCTCACAATTGCAAGTTTATATCTCCCAATTCCGACTTTTTTTCTCCCAATTCCAAGTATATTTCTCCCAATTCCAAGTTTATTTCTCCCAATTGCAAGTTTATATCTCCCAATTCTGACCTTTTTTCTTGCAATTCCAAGTTTATATCTCACAATTCTGACTTTTTTCTCACAATTCCAAGTTTATATCTCACAATTCCGACTTTTTACTCACAATTCTGACTTTTTTCCCCAAGTCTGAAAAAGTCAGAACTCCAATTAGAATGTCAAGATATAAAAGTTTATTTAAAAAGTCAAAAGTTTATTTCTCACAATTCAGACTTTTATAAAATTCTGAATTGTAAGATATAAACTCACAATTGTGAGAAAAAAGGTCAGAATTGCAAGATGTGAACTCAGAATTCCAAAACAAATTCTAAATTGTGAAATGCAAACTCAGAATTTGGAGGGGGGAAAAAAGTCAGAAATGTGAGAAAAAGAGGAGTGTGCATGAGGAAAGACCCTAAAACAGCACACAGAGATTCTGCATTTACTGCAGCAACGACCTCTGAGTTCAGGAGAAAGTCGAAAGCCACAACACACCCCACCCATACACACAACTAAAACTGCACTCTAATCATTTCAGAAATGATGGCATGCATTGATAGTTGGAGTTTAATGTGCATGCATTATAATCGTGTCCTGTGTCAACCTGTTTGATTTCTGACATACCAGTGCACCGTTTCTATAATCAGGTGCCAAGGGCGATTGAAGCTTGGAGAAGCGTAATGACAGAAATGTCTTCAGGGGTTTTTAGGAGAAAGACTCGTCTTTCCTGTAGACCCAGAACCATCAGTGATGGCAAACACATGTGAATGATCTCAGCTTGGACTTTTAATTTCATGAGCATTCAATTTTCATATGTAAATACATCAAGGGAAAATGTTTTAAAACATTTTGTGCACAGTACATTTCAAGTTACTACAATGAAAAACTGAAATTCAGTTGCACCTAAACGGACATGGGGATGGAAAAAATATATATCAATGCTTTTAATGCATTTAAATCATCATGCAAATGCATTTCTGAAAGTAGCCTACACATATGCTCTCGGAGGACATAAATCTGCATGCGCGATAATTGGCAACAAGTATGTTGTTTAAAATAGTTTTTTAACATGTCATAATGCTGAATGTAATTGTGAACTTCCCTCAACAGTGCACAGAGAGACGCCTCCAGGCGCGTGAGGGTGTGTTCAGATGGAGGTCTGTGGGAGTGACTTCGGATCAGTGAACTGCGGCTCTTCCTAGTGGAGTTGCGCTCGGAGGCTCTTCACGGCTGCTTCATCTGGAGCTGCGCATCTGACCTCAGGTTCACTTTTAAAACTCCGCCATTTTAAGTGAAGCTCGGGCGCAGTCATGAGCATGTACGGGTCGCAGCGCGGGCTCAACATGATGGGACGCCGCTCCGGGTCGCGCAGCGAGCTCAACGCCGCGGCTCCGTACGCGCGCAGTGAGGTGGTGGTGGTGCAGCGGGGGAATAATGGCTTCACTCAGGAGTACGTGGAGGGATACAACCAAAGCTTCTCCAGAGCCTCTATGAGCGCGGGGCAAGTGTGAGTAAACACCTGTTACTTGCGTTTTTTTGGCTTTTTATACACTTTTTAACACTGCAGGTTCGTGCGTTTAATATGAACGTGTTATTATTATTTCACCTACATCACAAATAAAATTAGATTAAACGTTTGCATTAACATGCACTATAGGCAAAAAGTGTCTAATTTGTTTTTGTTTGCGAAAGTTTTCAGTTTATACAGAATAAAATAAATGCTTCAAAAGTACACATAATTTATTAAAATAAACCATATTCAAATATTTTTTATTTGAATTAATTTTATCTGGTGCATTATTTTACATTAATATCTTGAGTAGGTGTTCTGAGTTCTTCTAAAACATGTGATTCAAAGTTGAAACAAAATGGAATGTTCTGGAGCAAAAACTTAGGCGAGTAAACAAATAGAATAGAATAGAAACAAATAGAAACCAGAAAAATGTTAGTATTCAGTCTTCAGACATGGGCTATTTAAGAAAAATTAAATCTAATACAAAATGGTAGATCATTCAAAATAATTTTAAAAAATAATAATGCAAGTTTATATCCGAGTTTATATCTTACAGTTTTGAGTTTATATCTCACAATTCCGACTTTTTTCTCAAAATTCCAAGTTTCTATCTCAAAATTCCGACTTTTTTTTCAAAATTACAAGTTTCTGTCTCACTATTCTGAGTTTATATCTCATAATTCCGACTTTTTTCTCAAAATTCCAAGTTTCTATCTCACTATTCCGAGTTTATATCCCACAATTCCGACTTTTTTCTCACAATTCCGAGTTTATATCTCAAAAATTCCGACTTTTTTTTTTCAAAATTACAAGTTTCTGTCTCACTATTCTGAGTTTATATCTCATAATTCCGACTTTTTTCTCAAAATTACAAGTTTCTATCTCACTATTCCGAGTATCCCACAATTCCGACTTTTTTCTCACAATTCCGAGTTTATATCTAAAAATACCGACTTTTTTTTTTTTCAAAATTACAAGTTTCTGTCTCACTATTCTGAGTTTATATCTCATAATTCCGACTTTTTTCTCGCAATTCCGAGTTTATATCTCACAATTCCGAGTTTATATCTCACAATTCCGACTTTTTTCTCGCAATTCCGAGTTTATATCTCATAATTCCGAGTTTATATCTCACAATTCCGACTTTTTTCTCACAATTCCGAGTTTATATCCCACAATTCCGAGTTTATATCCCACAATTCCGAGTTTATATCTCACAATTCCGAGTTTATGTCTCACAATTCCGAGTTTATATCTCACAATTCTGACTTTTTTCTCACAATTCCGAGTTTAGATCTCACAATTCTGACTTTTTTCCTCGCAGTTCCGAGTTTCTCCCCCCGTAATTCCGAGTTAATACCTCGCAATTGGGTTAAAGCGGCTGGGTTAATTGTAAACCTGCTGGCTAGTTTTATTTAACTCAACTATTGTTTGAAAATTACTATATTGCTCGCTTGAAATGAACCTAAAATAGGTAACATTTATTTAATAAGTTTTTATAACTAAATAGTAAACATTTATTAAATTGCTTATTAATAAAATGTTCACCTTCTGATTATTATTGTTGCCTCTAGTAATTATGTGTCTGATTTTTAATTTCCAACCTATTTTGGGTTCATTTTAAGCCAGACATAAAGTCATTTTTAAACAAAAGTTGAGTTATATAAAACTGACCAGCAGGTTGGTCAAACGTTTAACTCAACCGCTAAGTTTGTCCATATTTAACCCAACTAGGGTTGTTTTTTAACCCAGCATTTTAATAAAAACAGCGATGGAGTAAAACCTATGTGAAGTACATCTGTTGAAGTGAAACGGTATCATAAATCAGCAGAGGTTCAAAGATTATATAAGCACATCAAAGGCGCTCATATCTTCCAGAACGAGAGTATATAAAGCTGGGAGTTTCTGAAGTGTGCTTGTGTAAATGTAGGCCTCTGCTGCAGGTGGATCGGCCTCTTCGGTAACACAATCCCTGCTGATACTGTGTAGCTCCTTTGTTTTCATTTCTGCACGAGTTTACAGGTCACTTTCAGACTCACACTTGTCGTGCAAAGCTTCCTGTAAATCTACATACTCAGTAATTGCAGGATCCTGTGGGAAAGTCAATGGCTGCCGTATCCGAGCGCTGCGCAGAAGTTCATGAGTCATTTGGCAGCTACTGGTCATAAACATGAATAACGACTCTGTTGTGCATTCAGTGCATATTCTCCATTCAAATGAGACGCATCTCAGCTCGTTCAGAAGTGTCTGGTTTCTATTTGTTTACTTGCCTAATTTTATTTGTTGAATGTTTTGCACCAAAACATTCCATTTGGTTTCGACTTTGTATCACATATTTTAGAATTTAGAACGCCTAGTCAAGATATGAATGCAAAATAATGCACCAGATAAAATTAAAACCAAATAAAAAATATATATTTTAAGATGGTTTATTTTAATAATTTATTTAAGAATGTATTATACTGAACTGTATCATAAATAATGCATTAAAAAACTTTCATTTTCAACAATAGGCTATGCTTTAAAAATGTAATATATATTATAATATAAAATATATGAAATATTTAAATACATTTTAATTATTCAATATATAAAATATATAATATTTAATATATTTTAATGTATAACATATATAATTTTGTATTTGTTTTACATTTTTAAAGCTGCTTTTTAATTTTATGCAGAAATATTATATAATAATAATAATCATAATAATATAATTATATACTTTAATATGTGTATATATATATATATATATATATATATTTATTATAATATAGTAAATATTATATTTTAATTATACATGTAATTTCATTTCAATAATTTCAGTATATATTTTTAAAATGTATTTTACATTTTTAAAGCTGCTTTTTAATTTTATGCATAAAATAAAAATATGCAAAAAAAAATATATATATATATATATTATACTTTAAATATTTTATATTTATATATATATATATTTTATTTTTATTTTTATTTATTTATTATATATATATATTTTTTTATTATAATATAGTAAATATTATATTTTAATTATACATGTAATTTCATTTCAATATATATTTTTAAAATATATCATATTTTAATATATATGATGTATATATAATTTTGTACTTAGTTTACATTTTTAAAGCTGCTTTTTAACTTTTCAATTTTATGCATGCACTCTAAAATGTTTGGGTCAACCCAAATTTGGGTCAAATATTGACAAACTCAACCGTTGGGTTAAAAATTGTATTTAAAAATGTAACCCAATGGTTGGGTTTGTCCATTTTTGACCCAAATTTGGGTTGAAACAACCCAGCATTTTTAGTGTATTGTTGAAAGGTTAAAAGCGTTTGTATATTTTTCTAACAGGATCTGATGTGCTTGATTGCTTTGTTTGCACAGCATTAAACGGTCCTTATCTACAGTTAATATTTATTGAATAAGTGATCTATAAAACTATCATTTTCAGCTGGAAACATACATGTATAACCTGTAATATAATAAAACCTGACAAGTATTACTCTAAATAGAAAGTATTGGAAGCAAAACAGTCGTGTTTTCAGTATTGGAGAGATTTATGAGGTGCGTCAGATTCATTAATACAGGAGTTTTTTGACCTGCTCCGGCTGGTTGGGCGTCTCTGTATCGGGGGTCGACTGAGAGATTCTGCAGGGCGGTAGAGGAATGCATCGCCGAAAATCAGTGAAGAACAAGCTGCTCATAAACCATAATGAATCAGTCAGTGTTGAGATGGGCTTTTGAAAGCGTTTAGAGGGGCAGATAATAAGAGTTGTCCTGAAGAAGTGTTTACTCCAGAAATATTGCATTGCTTGTAGATACTGATAATTGCATTTACATACAGTACTGGTCAAAAGTTTGGAATAAATACGATTTTTTTTAGTGTTTCTGCTTTTATTTAATGCAGTAAAAACTGTAAAAAATTGCAATATAATATTACAACTGAAAAGAACTGTTTTCAATTTGAATGCATTTTAAAATATAATTTATTCCTGTGATGCAAAGCTGATTTTTTTTTTTTTTTTTTTTTCTCCCACCAGGCCTACCATGTCGTCTGTGTCGTCTATGCAGCAGCGGATATTGTTTCTACAGAACCAGTGTCAGGATTACCTGGACAAGGCAGCATCAGTATTTAAGTCTGTGAGTAGCTTATATATTCACACACACAGTTTTGTGGATTCAGGCCCTTGTCAAGAGATCATAAATGTGCTGTACAGCTCATGAGAATCACATGGGTGTGTTTAATGCATTCACCCGCACACATAATTAACATTGCTCAGATAATAAAACACTCCCGTTCCTCATCTGGCATTCTGGAAAATGAAAGTGAAACATATATTTAGTGCATGTGCTAAAATAATAGTTTATTTTTAGTTCCTTACTTTCAGATATTAAAGTGATTTATTTATATTTTAGTGTTTATTTTTCATTATTACCTCCGTTTTTTTTGGATTATTGTTTTTTTCCCGACTGATATGTATCATAAAAATAATATAATATATTATAATTAAATAAATATATATATATATATATATATATATATATATATATATATATATATATATTTCACAAAAAAAAATAATTATCCTTATTTACTTATTTAAAAAAATAGCATGAATAAAAGTATGAAAAAGTTATGTAAGTTTAAATTTTTTGTAAATCAAATGTATTGTAGTAAACATTTTTATTTCATATAAAATTTATATTTTATCAAATATATTGTACTTTAAAATGGATATCAAATGAAAGCCATATGTCTAACCAACCAATCTGTTTCAAATTTGAAGTTGATATCACCAACATTCTATTGAATTTTTTCTCCTGTTACGAATCGATACATTTCTGTCCAAATTTCACTTCTATCACAAAACACTGGCAAATATGGAACCGTGAGACTCAGACCTTTCCGACGATTATGCGTTTTATCAAGATTAAAAAAATTTTTGACTATAAAGTAGCTAAAATAAATATTGTAATATGAAACCTGACACCACCCACTAGGGGAGGAGGTAAATCAATTTCCAATTTCAAAACAGTTTTCACAGGCTGAATCTTGAGTTCGTAAGCTTTCGAATGATACCTAATTTAATATGTGATACGAAAAAAGGCAATAAATAAAAAGAGCGACAAGCGGCACTTAAGGGGTTAATATCTTAGGTAAGTAAATATATCTTGATTTAAGAATATTTAGATAATTGTGCAGAAAAAGACAACAAAATACTAATGCGGTGACTATGTAAAAGAGCAGCGTGAACATTCTTCAAAATATCTTCTTTTGCGTCTTACATGTTTGGAACGACATGAGGATGAATAAACTCATTTTGACGCATTTTGCACACAAGAATCGCATCTTTAGGAGTTCAGTTTGCAGATAACCACATAAATTAATATGCATTGAACTGTATCTTCTGCTTTGTTTTCATAATAAATCTCTACTTTCTTTAATGTTGCTGTTTGAGCATGAGCTCAAAACACTGAACTGAGTTTACAGATTTAAGTTTTGTTTGTTCTGTAGTTCAGATTGCCACATAAACGAGGTTTAGTCACACTCGGCAGGGTGACTGTGTGGATTTGTTGATCCTGGGCTTTTCTGACGGCTGGTTTCTATTGTTCTCGGCGTGTGTGTGTGTGTGTTTGCGCTGCAGGGAGGAGATGCCAACGCTTTCATGGAAGCTCAAAGTTGTCTGGCGTCCGCTGCTGATAACACTGACCAGCTCAGAAGCTTTGCCATGGAGCTGAACCAGCAGAACCTGCCGTCTGACGGTGTGGTGCGGAGGTGAGACACGCGCAAGCATGCATTTACACGTTGTGGTTGCAACTTCCCATTAACCTTGCAACCTCACAGCAACAAAACAGAACACCATCGCAGAGTTTTGCACCAATCACGTTGTGCCTTTTTGCCAAAATATTTAGTGCTGAGAGGACAGGAAATGATGTGGAGTAGGTATGGGGAGGGGCTTCAGGTACTAGGCCACACCCATTTAGAAGTACATTTCTGTTGGCACCAAGTGGAATTGCAAAATAATAAAGTTAAGAGGGTCATTGACGAATAAGGTTTTTTAAAACGTAATGGAGATATGATTAATTTTAAAGTTTTATTAAGTGTTAACAATGAGATTATGTGGTTTTTAGAATCAATTAACACTGATTTTGTCATTTTTTTACTAGAAAAAGCCCCAAAAAATCATTCGGTTTAACCAAAATTTTGACACGTTTGGTTATACCGAATGACGATATCGTCAAACAATGCTAACAGGCTGATATCTAGTTAGCAAATATTTTATATTTAGTACAAGTTTATAAAATAATACATTTTTCATGTTTTATAACGGTTGCACTGAATGACGTATGAATGATATTGACCACATGACTTGATCCAAAATGGTCCCTTTATATTGGTTACTCCAAATGACATCAATGAAATTCATTTTTCCAGACAATCTTTCTCGTAACAAAGCAACGACTTCTACACATAATTTTAATATCATTTTGCACTATGTTGATATATGATGTTATAAAATCATGCCAGAATAAAAATATATACATTTATTACATTTTAAGATATTTTAATCACAAATAAAATGGCTGTATTGGCCTTTGGACGGTTAAACCGAATGACCTTTTGACACTTCAAAATCTTTAAAATATATTTATATGTAGGAAAATATAATTAAAAACTTTTGGATTCAATAAAAGACATCTAGAAAAGAAATTAATACTTTTATTCAGCAAAGATGCATTCATTTTATCTAAAGAGAGAGTAAAGATATTACAATTTTAATTTCAAATAAATGCTTTCTATTCATCAAAGAATTCTAAAAAATAAAATGCATGATGGTTTTCACAAAAATATGACTGTTTTCAATCATAATTGTTTCTTGAGCAGCAAATCAGAATATCAGAATGATTTCTGAAGGATCATGTGACACTGAAGACTGGAGTAATGATGCTGAAAATTCAGCTTTGATCACTGGAATAAATTATATTTTACTA
Source organism: Megalobrama amblycephala (assembly GCF_018812025.1). Taxonomy (NCBI): domain Eukaryota; kingdom Metazoa; phylum Chordata; class Actinopteri; order Cypriniformes; family Xenocyprididae; genus Megalobrama; species Megalobrama amblycephala. The sequence continues at coordinate 37,511,376 of NC_063054.1, read as the reverse complement.
TATATTCACATAGAAAACAGCTGATTTACATTGTAAAAATATTTCACAATTTTTACTGTATTTTTGATCAAATAAATGAAGCCTTGTGAGCAGAAGAGACTCCCCCAAACTTTGAAACAGTGTATGCAATTCATGAATCAGTATGTTTCTGCACTTTAGTTTCTTATCTATGCTCACTTCCAGTGTAACCTTATATTCTCTCTCTCTCTCTCTCTCTCTCTCTCTCTGTCTGTGAACAGTGTGAATATGTTTTCTGAGCAGATACGAGATCTCAGCATGGCTCTGAACGGCCCGCCGCAGCAGAAGTGGGGCAGCAGGACGATCCGGCGCACCATGAGCCGTGAAGAACCCAACCGCTTCTTCACCGAAGCCATGGCCTGGATCACGCAGCAGAGGGTACGTGACGCGCACACGGCCGGCGTCTCTGTTTAGGACCTTATGAAAGTGTCATGGGGACTTAAAAAATGTTTTTTTTTTTTTATCAATGCAAGACCCGAAAAGTTTCACGTGTCAAGCAGGACTGGTGATTTTTGCAGGCGATTATAATTAAGCACTATTGTGAATGTTGCAAGGATTTTAATGTAGTTTCTATGTGTTATTTAATATAAACATCATCAAAAGACTTTAATATATGGAGATGTATCCTTTTTTAGCATCAATATTTCTGTCATTATTGAAAGCAAAAATGCTGAAATATAAATGTAAAAAAAAAAAAAAAAAAAAAAAAAATATATATATATATATTCTGTTTTTATTATATAAAAATAGAACTAAATATATAAAAACAAAATAGATATAAAAATATAGATATGAAATAAGAAAAAATATAATATAATAAAGAATATAATAAATAAAAAAATTAAATTGCACTCTAACGTTAAACATCATCAAAAGACTGAAATATATTGAGATTAATTATTTTTAGCCATATCAGGCTGTAGCATCAATATTTCTGTCATTATTGAAAGAAAAATCTGTTTTTACTATATAAAAAATAGAACTAAATATATAAAAAAACAAAAAATAGATATAAAAATATAGATATAAAATAAGAAAAAAATATAATATAATAAATAAATACAGTAAAATTTGTGAAATATTTTTACAATGTAAAACAGCTGTTTTCTATGTGAATATATAGTAAAATATAATTTATTCCTGTGATCAAAGCTGAATTTTCAGCATCATTACTCCAGTCTTCAGTGTCACATGATCCTTCAGAAATCATTCTGATATGATGATTTGCTGCTCAAGAAACATTAATGATTATTAACAGTGTTGAAAACAATCATATTTTTGTGGAAACCATGATGCATTTTATTTTTTAGGATTCTTTGATGAAAGTGACAGTAAAAATGTCTTTACTGTCACTTTTAAACAATTTAATGCATTCTTGCTGAATAAAAGTATGCATTTCTTTTGAACGGTAGTATATCTGATGTGTAACATACAGGTATGTTAAGCAGAATTCTCATCCAATGAGATCTTGGTGTGGGCGGAGCTTCTCAGCCTTATGTGACAGAAATAGACATCAACTTAAGATAGCAGTTATCATGCTGCTCTGTTCCTATAGGACACGGGCTGAAGTGATTTCCAGGACAGCCAGAGCAAGAGAAAATGAAAGAAAAACCCTGAACAGATGAAATGAAGCTCAGCGAGATTAAAGCGTGGCATCCTGCCAAAGTACACAAACCTTCTCTGCCTCTCGCTCGCCCACAGAAACACTGTTTTGCAGACTCAGACTGTTACTGTCTGACTCTCTCCCATGAGTCCTAAAACCCCAGAATTCCTCAGACTCCCGCAGGGGTCAATAACACGACGCTCACGGCAGATACGACACTCCCTCCTGTCAGTGAGGTCAGAGTTAATGAAAAACAGACGTCTGCTGAAGAGCCCAAACGCTCTTTTAGAGAAGGCCGGAGAAAAATAATAATGTATATTAAGCAGAAAACAACAATCTTTATTATTGGAGTGATTTAGTTTTGATGCAACAAAACAACATGATTTATTGTCGGTTGTAATTGGACTTTAACAATCCTCATCATGCATTTCTTTGCCCGGTTTCAACTAGATATAAATGTACAGATACAAAGTGTGAAATGCTGCTTGTTTAATGTGTGCGCGTGTGTTTGTGAGCAGCGGCTGATCGAGACGTCGTCGTGGGGAGATGATTTGGCGGCCATCGAGCAGCAGATAGCCAATCACAGCACGTTTCACAGCTCCATCCAGAGAAGTGTGGAGATGGATCGAGCCCGAACGGAGATGGTGAGTTCATGAGAAAACACAGACTCCATCTTTTCAACCGTGCATTATTTTGTTTTCATGCCTGGTTTCCTTTTAAACATGTAAAATTTAAGATTAGAGCTTAAAGTGACATTTATTACTGTACATGATCAGAATCAGATCATATTTCACCTCAAAATCACTAAAGAAAAATAAGAAATAATATTTTACAAAAAGAAAATAGAGCCTACTTTTAGGACCATTACATTATTTATATATATATATATATATATATGAGCAATATCACACTCGTAGCCGTACGATATGGCTGTATATCAGCACGGCTACTCGTGTGATATTGCGGTTATAAAACAGTTCGTCGACACGAATGTGTAAATAAAAAAGATTCAACAACCCTCTTTTGTGAGGAACTACTTCCTTCCGCCACGGATTCAAATCTCAAGTTGACAGTTTAACAGCCTTCGTTACTAATTCTAAAACGTCACTTTAGAACTCATAACGATGGAACGTTGAGTCGTTTCCTTGAAACTCACTGTAATATTAGAGTATTATGAGAGAGAGAGTGAGTGTATTACCTGCATCTAGCTGATATTCTTCAGGTCAATCTTATATTCATAATCACAAAATGTCTGCTGAGGAAAGCGATATCTTTGTCCTTTTAACATTTAAGAGGATTTCCCATGACAGAGCTAGTCAATGCATTTGTCAGTTGCGTCTCATCAGATGTTGTTTAAAGTAAAAACAATGTCCTTGTTTCCTTGTTTCAGTCCATTTCAATATAAAAGTCTTTGCGAATGACTGACTCACTCATAAAGACAGTCTTTGCCGCCATCTAATGGTGTATTAATGTAACTTTCACTGAAGTTGAAATCACTAACAGACTCTCTCAATACCAAAATATTTGGCATGTTATTTATATAAAATATTATTTACTGAACACTAACGGTACACAAAACTCTGTACTGTTTTCGGTACAGCAGGAGAGGAGAAAACTAAACATAAAATTGCTTTTTTTTTATTAAACAGTGGTTTACTGAACATATTGTGTTTTTGTCTTTAAATATATTAAATTAAATTAAATTATAACTTAATTTTTTTATCCTTAAGAAACTTTATCTCTGCTAATGCTATAAACTATGTAGGGATCTCTTACTTGAACATTATGCTACTATAATATTAAATGTTAACTAAGCCCAAAACTATCAGCCTAAATTCAATTGCTTTTTATTTTTAGATAAAATAATCAACACTCAAATAACAAATTGTATGCAAACATGTAAGATGCACATAAGGCGGTTTTTGCATTAACTTCTAAATGTTTTTACTCCAATTCGTTGTTGAAATATAATCATTTCTACACAGTGGCTGTCAGATTTATTTAAACATGCATCAAATAGCCTAATCAGGACATCACTAAAAGGTTAATTAAAATATAATGATTATATAGGCTAATACAGTGCATATATTAAGCGAAAGAGTTCATTTCTCTAGCGAACTAACAAACTTTGGACACTGATTGGATTTCTGAGGTAAATGCTACATGACATATTGTTCACAAGCTTTCATTTCCACCGTTGAAACACTGATTGACCGATTGCATGAGACCGTTTCAGTAAGTTGTACTGTATCTTTCAACATACCTTCAGATGTTCATTCATGTTTATTCTGTAGCTAGTATTAAAGAGGAAGAGATGATCGCCTGTACCTCTGTCACGCTGCATCAAAGAGCGTCAAAACGCCATTTTCTGTTTAAATTTCGTGATTTCGTGGACAGAATTTGAAGGATGACACTTTGTTTCTTATCGAAAGTAACACAATGCAGAGCTTATTGCGATTATTGGTGATTAATGGTGGTTAGGCTACAATGTTGCAATGTAATGCTTCAGTACACATGTGCACCGAGCCGAAAGTCCTGTACCGAAACGGTTCGGTACGAATACGTGTACCGTTACACCCCTACTGAACACTAATATTTAAACAATAGCCATTATAACAGTATAAGAAGTAAAATAGGAAATAAACACAAGCAAACAGTTCAGTCAAACGTACAAAAGCAGCGCTCTAGATAGTACAGGATTTAATTTCAATGTAAATATAAAGTTATATTTTCTGTATCTATTAGACCAAGACCAAAGATTGCCCGTTTGATATACCCAAAATGAATTATACCTCATGTTTAAACACGAGCCAGCAGAAAATACCCAAAGTACTGGCCGAGAGGAAGCTGTTCTCAGCGGGTACACGAGCTCTGAACGGTCGCTGACGGCCTGGAGCTCACATCTCTGGAAGCATCGAAACAAATTTTCAAATAGGCGCTATATGTTTACATATAAATCGCATATCTGAGGTCTGAACAATTATATTCTCACCCAAAAAAACTATATTCTGTTACAAAATCACAGTATTTTTTAAAATATTTTTGAAAAATGTCTTTTCTGCTCACCAAGGCTGCATTTATTGGATCAAAAATACAGTAAAAATTGTGAAATATTATTCCAGTTTAAAACAGCTGTTTTCTATGTGAATATATAGTAAAGTGTAATTTATTCCTGTGATTAAAAACTGAATTTTCAGCATCATTACTCCAGTCTTCAGTGTCACATGATCCTTCAGAAATCATTCTGATATTCTGATTTGATCATTAAAAAACAATCGCAGTTATTCCAAACTTTTGACCAGTAAAGATGTTATTTAAATGAAAGTCTATGTACATCATGGCAACATCTGTTGTGTGTTTTCACTTCTAGATGCGAGGCCAGAACGCAGATGCAAACAAATCCTATCTCAACAAACTAGAGCAAGAATGGGACAGTCTTCAGGTGAGACGTCCAGGCAACCAAACACAGCTGTATATATTACATGTGTGGGGAAGTTATTAGAGCATCGTGTCTTGGTCTTCAGAAAACCTCGTACCAGCGAAGCGTTCAGCTGCAGGACCTGCACAACATCATCCAGGAGATTTCCAGTCAGATCATGTGGGTGAACGACCGAGAGGAGGAGGAGCTGGTGTTCGACTGGGGAGATAAAAACATAGACACGTACATCTTGCAGAAACAGGAGAGCTTTTCGGTAAGTTCATGACTGTTGATTATGTGTATGAAGTGTGTTTACAGTAATGCAAAAAAATACATTCTTAACAGTGGAGTCACAAAAATAATCTTAATTCAAAGGAAAAAACAAGATTATTTTTCCGACCATTCTGGCGGATATTTTTTAAGCATAATTTCATTTTGATGCATTTTTAAATATATGTTTTATACATGCATGTTGATGCATGTTTAAAATAATGTATAAAATGTGTGAATATTATGTTTAATTTTGCACTTTCTCATTAACTAAAATGCCGTTGATTCGTATCATGATTCGAGTTATTATAGTTAACTAAAATTAAAACTGAAACTAAAATGTCTTCATTATTTGAAATAAAATAAACATTAACTGAAATAAAATATAAAAAATGTAAACATTTTATTTCAGCTCTTTGCCAAGGGAACAGTTCTCATTTTCATTTAGTTTAACTTGATGTACTAAAATATCTAAAACTAAAACTGAAATAATAATTAATAAAAACTATATAAAAATCAAAAAAAAAAATCTATTAAAAATGACAAGCACACATCCAAATTACTAAAACTTTAAAATTAAAATGAAAAAATAAAAATAGATTCAAAATATTAATAAAAAATATAATATCTTAGTGATACTAAAATTACACTGATTAGTATTCAATGCTGTTTTAGAAAAAAATAAAATAATACTCGATTAAATGGAATAAAATGAAAATGATTAAATAAAATAAAATAGTATTTGATGAAATAGAAAAAAAAAAGATAAAATAAAACAAAATAGTATTCAATGCTGTTTTAGAAAAAAATTAAATAATATTCGGTGAAATAGAATAAAATAAAATGAAAATGATGAAATAAAATAAAATAGTATTTGATGATATAGAAAAAAAATAAATAAAAATGATAGTATTCGATGCTGTTTTAGCAAAAAAACAAAAAAATTTATAAAGTTAAAAAAAAATATATATATGAAAAAAATTGACACAATTTTGAGTAAATTTATAGGACATTTTTCATCTAAAGAATAAAAACTATGACTAAAAACTTTGAAATTGAACACTGGATTTTAAAAATGAATACACTTCCTTAACAGCAGGTTTGTTCTTTGCAATGAACAGAAGGTGCTGATTTGTATTTGTGTTGCGCCCTCTTGTGGACGGTTGATCAAAACATCTGCTGTTTATTTATTTGGTATTTGGAAATATTATTTTCAGTCGTGTTGACAGCCGTTCTCCATTTCAGAAACTCATGAGTGAACTGGAGCAAAAGGAAATCGATCTGAACGTCCTGAAAGCGAAGGTGGACGGTGTTATGAAGAACAACCATCCCGCGTCTGATAAGATCCAGGTGAGTGTGTGTCTGATTGTGTGTCGTGTTTTGACCCGTCCTGTGGTGTTTCTCACTCAGTCTGATGTGTTTCTCACAGGCCTACATGGAGACGCTGCAGACGCAGTGGAGCTGGCTGCTACAGATCACCAAATGCATCAACGTCCACCTGAAGGAAAACGCACGATACAGCCAGGTGAGGTGATGGATGAAGCTTTTCTCAGGCATTTGTACTGGAGTCTTGTGCGTAACTGCCAGTGTTATCATGCTGAACTAAGAGTAAAACTACACAAACTAAAAACATTAAAAAACTAAAACATTTTTGTTACTTGAAATAAAATAAATGTTAACTGAAATAAAATTAAATAAAATATTTAAAAAAACTTTAGAGTTATTTTATTTCACCTATCTGCCAAGGTAACATTTCTATTTCATTTATAATCAGTTTTATTTAGTTTAATTTGAAGTACTAAAATAACAACAACAACAAAAAAGAATAATTAAAAAAAAAACTATATAGACATTAAAAAACTAATAAAAATGTCAAAAGTCAAAACACAACAAAAAATAAAAAACAAATTCAAAATGTTAATAAAAACATTCAACTTATTTTATTTATTTAATTGCCAAAGTAACATTTCTCATTTTTATTAAGTTTAATTTGAAGTGCTAAAATAACTAAAACTGAAAAATTAATACAAAAAGATATTTTTTAAAAACTATTAAAAATGTCAAAACACAACAAAACTAAAAATTTAAGAAAAATTACAATGAATCAAAAAAATCTGAAACAAATTCAAAATATTAAAAAACCCTTCAACTTATTTAATTTAATTGCCAAAGCAACCTCTCTCATTTTATTTAGTTTAATTTGAAGTGCTAAAATAACTAAAACTGAAATATTAATACAAAAATATATTTTTAAAAACTATTAAAAATGTCAAAACACAACAAAACTAAACATTTAAGAAAAATTACAAAAAAATTACAAAAAATATGAAAAAAATTCAAAATATTAACTTATTTAATTTAATTTAATTACCAAAGTAACATTTCTAATTTTATTTAGTTTAATTTGAAGCACTAAAATAACTAAAACTGAAATAAAAATTAATACAAAAATAGATAAACATATTAAAAAAACTATTAAAAATGTCAAAACACAACAAAACTAAAAATTTAAGAAAAATTACAATGAATCAAAATATCTTTAAAAAAAATTCAAAATATTAAAAAAACCTTCAACTTATTTAATTTAATTGCCAAAGCAACATTTCTCATTTTATTTAGTTTAATTTGAAGTGCTAAAATAATTAAAACTAAAATAAAAATTAATACAAAATAGATAAACATATTTAAAAAAAAACTATTAAAAATATCAAAACGCAAAACTAAAAGTTTAAGAATAATTATATTCAACTGAAAATTTTAAATGAAAAACTTTCATCTAGTTTCCAAGAAACATTTTTTATTTTTATTTAGTTAAACTTGAAATACTGAAATAACTAAAACTAAAACTGAAATAAAAATTGATAAACTATAGACATATCAACAAAAAAACAACAATAACACAACAAAACTAAAGCTTTAACAAAAATGTAAGTGAAAATAAAATTTTAACTAAAAATATTAAATTAAATGAAATCAAAATATTATTAATCTAATTAAAAGGCAACATTTTTTTTATTTAGTTTAATTTGAAGTACTAAAATTACTAAAGCAAAAACTGAAATAAAAATGTAAAAAAAACTATATAGACAAAAACAAAACCTAATAAAAATGACAATAGCACAACAAATCTGAATCTAACAAAAATATGAAATTAAAACTAATTCAATAAAAAACTAATAGTTTCTAAATACCACCTAAATAATAGAGATACTAAAATGCCTCCGCACAACTCTTTTCTGCAGTTCTTCAAGGAGACGACTGAAATGAACGTCAAACTGCAGAAAGAACACGACAGCATCCGCAAGAACTTCTCCTGCGATAAATCCACCGCCCTGCACAACCTGCTGGAGCTCTTACAGGGCCTGGAGGTGACGCTTCATTCAGGTGTCCACGCGTCTGAGCGCTGCTGGAGTCATGCAGGGTTATAACTGTGTGTGTGTGTGTGTGTGTGTGTCAGAAAGAGCGTGAGCGTCTGATGGAGCAGAGAGAGATGGTGCAGCAGCTGGTGGTCAAATCCAAGAGCATTATCAGACTGAAACCCAGAAACCCAGAGGAGAAGATCAGCGGTCAGCATATACTTGTGCAGGCGCTATGTGACTTCAGACAGGACGAGGTGACATTTAATATATATATATATATATATATATATATATATATATATATATATATACATATACATACATATATATATACACTACCAATAAAAAGTTTGGAATCATTAAAATTAAAGAAGTCTCTTCTGTTTATCAAGGCTGCATTTATTTAATCAAAAATACAGTAAAAATTTGAAATATGACCATTTAAAATAGCTGTTTTCTATGCGAATATATAGTAAAGTGTAATGTATTCCTGTAATCAAAGCTGAATTTATTTGATCAAAAATGCAGTAAAAATTTGAATTATTACAATTTAAAATAACTTATTTCTATGTAAACATGTAGTAAAATATAATTTATTCCTGTAATCAAAGCTGAATTTATTTGATCAAAAATACAGTAAAAATGTGAAATATTTTTACAATTTAAAATAACTATTTTTCTATGTGAATATATAGTAAAGTGTTATTTATTCCTGTGATCAAAGCTGAATTTATTTGATCAAAAATACAGTAAAAATGTGAAATATTTTTACAATTTAAAATAACAATTTTTCTATGTGAATATATAGTAAAGTGTTATTTATTCCTGTGATCAAAGCTGAATTTATTTGATCAAAAATACAGTAAAAATTTGAAATATTATTACAATTTAAAATAACTTATTTATATGCAAATATGTAGTAAAATATAATTTATTCCGGTAATCAAAGCTGAATTTATTTGATCAAAAATACAGTAAAAATTTGAAATATTTTTACAATTTAAAATAACTATTTTCTGTGTGAATATATAGTAAAGTGTAATTTATTCCTGTGATCAAAGCTGAATTTATTTGATCAAAAATACAGTAAAAATTTGAAATATTATTACAATTTATAATAACTTATTTCTATTTAAATATCTGGTAAAATATAATTTATTTCTGTAATCAAAGCTGAATTTATTGGATCAAAAATACAGTAAAAATGTGAAATATTTTTTACAATTTAAAATAACTATTTTTCTATGTGACTAGATAGTAAAGTGTAATTTATGTGTAAAGTGTGATTCCTGTGATCAAAGCTGAATTTAAAGGATCATTAAAGGATCCTGAAAATAAAATCAATTTTCAACACTGATAATAATCATAAATGTTTCTTGAGCATCAAATCATCATATCAGAATGATTTCTGAAGGATCATGTGACACTGAAGACTGGAGTAATGATGCTGAAAATTCAGCTTTGATCACAGGAATAAATTACACTTTACTATATATTCACATAGAAAACAGCTGATTTACATTGTAAAAATATTTCACAATTTTTGATCAAATAAATGCAGCCTTGGTAAGCAGATGTCTTTCAAAAATATAATAATAATAATAAAAAAATCTTAAGTGTTACAAACTTTTGAACACAATAAATTTCTGTGTAAGTTCTTCATTGAGGCACAGTGTTGCCCCAGGCTGAAATAGAGAGCTGTTACAGTTGTGCATTTTTCATAGTGTGTCTGTTGTCATGTGGCGTCTGTAGAAAACGATCCGTAAGGGAGATGAAGGGATTCTGAAGGACAACTCGGAGCGAACAACATGGCTGGTGACGGGACCTGGTGGGATGGACATGCAGGTGCCTTCGGTCTGTCTGTTAACGCCGCCTCCCAATCCACTGGCCATCAACCTGGCCAACAAGTAAGACATAAACAACATCCTCTCTCTCTACACATACACATATATATATATATATATATATATATATATATATATATATATATATATATATATATATATATATATATATATATATATATATATATATATATATACTGGTGAGGATGTCTCATTCACATATTGTCATATGCTAATAATAATTACTATAGTACCTCAACTACAGCTGCATGACTCTGGATAAATTGAGAATCATGATTTTTTTGTTTCAAATAGAGATCACGATTCTCCCACGATTCTGAATAGACAACTAAATAAAATAACATAATTTACTAGAGGTTCTAACCAAATTTTAATTGTTGTAGTCCATTTAGAAATATTTAATTAATTTGAGTATTTTGTTTTTTAATTAGTTTGAGTGAATGATTCAATGACTTATACATTCTTCACTTGTTTCATTACTGAATGAATCAGTGTTTTTGAACAAATCTCTTGAGTGAATGATTCAATGACTCACTCATAAAGACTTCACCTGTTTCATTACTGTATGAATCAGTGTTTTTGAAAAAAATCTCTTGAATGAATGATTCAATGACTCACTCATAAAGGCTTCAGTTGTTTCATTACTGAATGAATCAGTGTGTTTGAACAAATCTCTTGAGTGAATGATTCAATGACTCACTCATAAAGGCTTCACCTGTTTCATTACTGTATGAATCAGTGTTTTTGAACAAATCTCTTGAGTGAATGGTTCAATGACTCACTCATAAAGACTTCACCTGTTTCATTACTGGATGAATCAGCATTTTTGAACAAATCTCTTGAGTGAATGATTCAATGACTCACTCATAAAGGCTTCAGTTGTTTCATTACTGTATGAATCAGTGTTTTTGAAAAAATCTCTTGAATGAATGATTCAATGACTCACTCATAAAGGCTTCAGTTGTTTCATTACTGAATGAATCAGTGTTTTTGAACAAATCTCTTGAGTGAATGATTCAATGACAACTACATTTTTTAAGTCACTTGTCGCCACCTACAGGTGTAATGATGTAACTGATACAATCTTTATTTGAAGCATCAAGTTACTTTGAGAAGGCGATTTCCTCTATTTTGATCTCTACCGTAGACATCAGTGTTTATATCTGAACTATAAACTTTTATCTCAGTACTTCTGTGATCATCTGAATTACTGTAACACAGAAATAATGATACTGTGTGATTGAAAAGACTGTTTGTGAAGCTGTTTCATGACAGCGGCTCTCTCTGGATCAGAACACAGATCTGAATGATCGCTGTGATCGTACTTGTCTAAGCTTTAATAGTCATTTAGGAATAAGATTACATGGGTGTTTGAATCGATATCACAATCTTTTAAAGATTAAACATGCCTCTCTAACCTCAACTATAAAATACAATTTTTGCAGTTTTATGTATGATTTAAGAAATTATTTAGTTCCTCTATGAACTTATTTTTCCACACTTGATTGCACACTTACTTTTAAAAAGTAATATGCAGTTCACAGTGTTTAATCTGCATTTCAGTTTGACATTCTGCACACGTGTAAGTTTGTGTTCTGCATATTGTATATGATCAATGTGTTGTGTAGATATGACTGTGTTTATTGTGTTTGACTGCAGGAACTCCCAGTATTATGAGGCCATTCTAGGCGTGTGGAATCAGCTGTACATCAACATCAAGAGCATGGTCTCCTGGCAGTACTGCCTTTTGGACATCAAACGCATCAATTCACTCACCATCAACATGGTAACTAGTACAGGCCAAAAATATAAATAATATATATGCACAATTTATAGTAATTACTATAGTAACTGCATGTTACATGTGTAACAAGGACACTGTAAAATAAGTGTTACCTAAACCTATATAAATTTTACACATAAATGCTCACTAAGGCTGCTTTTATTTGATCAAAAATACAGTAAAAATTGTGAAATATTATTTCAATTTAAAATAACTGTTTTCTATGTGAATATATAGTAAAGTGTAATTTATTCCTGTGATCAAAGCTGAATTTTCAGCATGCACTTTGCCTTTGTTTGTGTGTAGCTGGCCAAAATGGGTCCAGAAGAGTCCCGCAGCATTTTCAAGAGTTTGGAGATGCACTTCCAGGAGTTCAAGAAACACAGTCAGGGTTCAGAGCTGTTCGGGGCAGAAGACGAGAAGCTCATTGAGACCCAGTATGCAGGAGCCCAGCAGCACTACGGCAAACTGGTGGTGGATCTGCCCGCGTACGGTCAGTGTTCATCAGATTCAGCGCCAGGACAGATACACTAGGGCTTTTTATGTGATATACCCAGCCAAAAATAGTCACTGTTTGGATTTTAATAGGCAGATGTTTAAGAGTCTATGAATGGATCATTATTGCAGGGATTATTATGTTTCTAGCATGTTATGTTCTTCTAACCATAATTGATAAGTGTATAGCTTTTCATGCCATAAACAACCATGTAGGAAGACACATCATGGCCATATTCCAGGCTGACGTTGATCACGTTGATCTGCCGGTCGTGGGTCTTTCGTTTGGAGAATCTCCTCATGTGTTTGCATGATGCTCTGGACCTCTTTGGTCAGAAATGGCCCAAAAAAAAATTATGTTTTGAATTTTTACGTTTTTTTTGCTTCATCAGAATGGGATGAAACTTGGTGACTTTTGTCACATTAGCTATGTGAAAACACAAAAAAATCATGGATATGATTTGGATGTATTAAAGGGTTGAAAAATAAAAAGTAACCTTCACAGTCAAAAATGACCGACATAGGAAATTAAATGAATTATTATTATTTATTTTATTTTTTTGCTTCATCGGGATGGAATGAAACTTGGTGACTTTTGTCACATTAGCTGTGTGAACACACAAAAAAATGTAGATATGTTAAAGGCCTTCACTCTATTTTAATCTGAAATATTGCATTTATTGAAAAAAAAAAAAAAAAATATTTTAATGGAAAAAATAGCTCATACATTTTTTTATAAATATTGCATAGTATCATAAAATCCCCTCAAAATTCTAAATAACAATCCAAAAATATTATTGAACAAAAATATATTACATTAATTTTTCCTGAAAAATAAAAAAGAAGTTACATTTCAAGGCTTTTAAACACGAAGGTACCAAGTGTGACCCAAAAATGAAGGGGTTCAGAATGACCAAACATATCTTTATAAAAGCTCACAATGTTGTTGCAGATGAAATATAATGTGGATAACATTAAATAAATATATTTTCATCATGTCAGATACTGATTATTAATCATAAGTCAAACCCCTCTCTACTTAACCGTCAGATTCGCACATCCACCATGTTTGTAGTTTTTAACACATGTTTTGTAGTTCTAATGAAATCCTCGTTCAACGCTCAGTGATTCGGATTCTAACCGGAAAAAGGGTATCTTTGGAATACCCATTTCAACATACTACGATTTGGGACACTAATTCTAATTTCGGATACTATTTAGTATGCAAATTGGGACTTCAGATGTGCTCCTTGAATCATCAACCCAAATTAACTGAAGTTTGATTGAGTTCTGTGAACCGTCTCAACCAGTTTCTGGCTATAAAATGATTTGTTCAAGAATCAAACATCAGTGTAACAGACACACAATGAAGCGCTGTGGTTTAAGGTCCTGAATGTTTTGTGTGTTCTGCAGCCGCTCGAGGAGAGGGATCCGAGTTTGCTGCGGCGGTGAGCGTCAAACTGCTGAACGAGCTCAACGCTCTCAGATTCAAGCTGGACGGAGCCGAATCTTCCCTCGTCACCTTCCTGTACATCCCGTTAGGAGAGGACGCACTTGAAGAGTGCAGCCGCCACATCACCGGCACACAGGTGACCGTCGCAAACACACAACACCACACGCGGCTCTGTATTGACTCTTTTTATACATTTCATTCATTATTGCTTATAAAACATGGAAAGCAAACAGACAGATCTCCGTATAAATCTGTGTTCACATAACAAACAATCATACATAACTATAGCAGGGTTATTATCATTAAAGTTGCCCTAGATTCAAAATTTGAATTTACCTCGGCATAGTTGAATAACAAGAGTTCAGTACATGGAAATGACATACATTGAGTTTCAAACTCCATTGCTTTCTCTTTCTTATGTAAATCTCATTTGTTTAAAAGACTTCCGGAAAACACGCGGATCTCAACATAACACCGACTGTTACGTAACAGTCGGGGTGTACGCCCCAATATTTACATATGCCAGCCCATGTTCCCAACATTATAAAAGGCATTAGACAAGGGCAGCCAGTATTAACGTCTGGATCTGCACAGGTGAATCATCAGACTAGGTAAGCAAGCAAGAACAATAGCGAAAAATGGCAAATGGAGCAATAATAACTGACATGATCCATGATAGCATGATATTTTTAGTGATATTTGTAAATTGTCTATCTAAAAGTTTCGTTAGCATGTTGCTAATGTACTGTTAAATGTGGTTAAAGTTACCATCGTTTCTTACTGTATTCACGGAGACAAGAGCGTCGTTATTTTCATTTTTAAACACTTGCAGTCTGTATAATTCATAAACACAACTTCATTCTTTATAAATCTCTCCAACAGTGTAGCATTAGCCGTTAGCCACGGAGCACAGCCTCAAACTCATTCAGAATCAATGTAAACATCAAAATAAATACTTTACTCTCATAATTCGAAGCATGCATACAGCATGCATGACGAACATCTTGTAAAGATCCATTTGAGGGTTATATTAGCTGTGTGAACTTTGTAAATGTGCTGTAATATAATCGAGAGCTCATGTGGCAGGCGAATTAAAGGGGCGGCGTGCTGAAAAAATCGGTGCATAGTTAATGATGCCCCAAAATAGGCAGTTAAAAAAATTAATTAAAAAAAATCTATGGGGTATTTTGAGCTGAAACTTCACAGACACATTCAGGGGACACCTTAGACTTATATTACATCTTGTGAAAAAGCATTCTTGGGCACCTTTAACTAAAACTTTAAGTTTTAATTGAAATAAAGCTGAAATAAAATATAAAAATAAAAATATTGCCTTGGCATTTCAAGTTGAAACACTAAAATTATTAACTGGAAATAAATAAAAACTAAAAATGCAATAAAAAGAAATTAAACCTGAATAGTAACAATTAAAAAATAATGAA
Source organism: Megalobrama amblycephala (assembly GCF_018812025.1). Lineage (NCBI taxonomy): Eukaryota > Metazoa > Chordata > Actinopteri > Cypriniformes > Xenocyprididae > Megalobrama > Megalobrama amblycephala. The sequence continues at coordinate 37,495,670 of NC_063054.1, read as the reverse complement.
TAAAATGGCAAAAGAACATAACGAAATGACTATAAATGAAACTGAAATTAACATTTAGAGTGAACTATCCCTTTAATACGAGTTATTTTAGTTTTAATTCTTTGAATTAGCTTTTATTTTTTCATTTTAATTTTTAATGTTAATTTTAGTTAAATTTTTAGTCATTTTGTTAAGTGCTTTTGATCTTTTTAAAAAAAAATAAAAATAAAAAAATACTGCTAATTAGGTTTGATTTATTTTCATTTAAATTTTAGTTTATTTATTTCCAGTTAATAATTTTAGTGCTTCAACCTCAACTTATTTCAGTTTATTGCCAAGGCAATGTTTCAAATTTTCATTTAGTTGAAGTTTGTCATCTAATATTTGTATTTTATTTTATTTCAGCTTAATTTTAATTAACAGAAATGCTTTTAATAGTTAGTTAACGATAATAACCCTGATGTGGGAGCGAGGAATCTGTTTATTTACTGTTTTGGACCTGCGGTGTGTTCAGGTGTTTCAGAAGGACATACAGACTGTGAAGGGAGAGATTCTGAGTCTGCAAGACAGCGTTCAGGCTGAACTCAAAGACGCCACGGACACTGATAAAGCCAGATACCTGCGGGCTCAGCTGGACATCCTCAACCAGAGACTAGTTAACCTGGATAGTTACTGTACTGCACATCTCCAGAGGTACACCGTGATCTGCATGGTTTTTATTTCATGTAAAAGATGCACTACTGTAGCAAATTAGGTCAAAGGGGAAATATTAATAATTAATCATAACTTGTTATAATTAAAGGGTTAGTTCACCCAAAAATTAAAATTCTGTCATTACATATACATATACTCACCCTCATGTCGTTCTACACCCATAAGACCTTCATTCATCTTCAGAACACAAATTAAGATTTTGCACAAAATATTCAAACAAAATAATTAACACTTTCAGATGCCCAGAAAGCTACTAAAGACATATTTAACACAGTTCATGTGACTACAGTGGTTCAACCTTAATGTTATGAAGCGACGAGAATACTTTTTGTGCGCCAAAAACAACAAATAACGACTTTATTCAAAATTTCAAAACACTGATTCATGAAGCTTCACGAATCTTTTGATTCAAATCAGTGGTTCAGAGCGTGAATCAAACTGCCAAAGTCACGCCCCCCAGTGGTGAAACATTGACATTTTGAAATGTTTTGAAACACTTATGACGTAACGAATCCTCGTTTACTGAAATCACGTGACTTTGGCAGTTTGATTCACGCTCTGAACCACTGATTCGAATCAAAAGATTTGTGAAGCTTCATGAATCAGTGTTTTGAAATCCCCCATCACTAGATATTGTTGAATAAAGTTGTTATTTGTTGTTTTTGGCGCACAAAAAGTATTCTTATCGCTTCATAACATTAAGGTTGAACCACTGTAGTCACATGACTGTTTTAAATATGTCTTTAGTAGCTTTCTGGGCATCTGAAAGTGTTAATTATCTTGCTGTCAATCGGATTTCATCAAAAATATCTTAATTTACGGGTGTGGAACGATATGAAGGTGAGTAATTAATGACAGAATTTTAATTTTTGGGTGAACTAAACCTTTAATTATGAATATTTGGATCAGTTAATCAGAGTTTAACTAACATTACAACCAATTAATCAGTTTGTCTAGCGAACACTCAGTATTGATTATTTATTAATTCTAAGAAATGTTAATTTCCAGGGAAAGGGAAATAATTTTCGTAATGTACAGCACTACTAAGATCATGTAACAAGATCAAAAATTGTTAAATTGACTTTGCTGCAAACAGAGAGTCAGAATCAAACAATCATATGTAATGTGCACAAGTTTTATGAACTAAATCACCAACACAACTAATCTAAAAAAAAAAAAAATGCACACAATCACACATACATGGGTAAAATGGAAAGCGAAGGTGACAGAATGAGACCGGAAACGGAAACAGGGAATGACTCTATGGAAAAGAGTCATTTAATCTCGTGAAAAGAACCGTCAGCTGCTTATTTCAAAACATCTCGTTAAATGTATGATATTGCATTTCTGTTATCCAAGTTTGGGGTCAGTAAGTCTCATGTTCATCAAAGTTGCATTTATTTGATCAAAAATACAGTAAAAAATTGTGAAATATTATTACAATTTAAAATATGTGTTTTCTATGTGAATATATAGTAAAGTGTAATTTATTCCTGTGATCAAAGCTGAATTTTCAGCATCATTACTCCAGTCTTCAGTGTCACATGATCCTTCAGAAATCACTCTGATATGATGATTTGATGCTCAAGAAACATTTCTGATTATTATCAATGCTGAAAACAGTGATACATTTTTTTTTTTTACAGGATTCTTTGATATGTTATTAAATAAAAGTTTAATAAATAAAATAAAGAAACTGAAATAAAACTATGAATTAAAACTATTTTGAAATATTATTTGTAAAAACTAAAAAAAAAAAAAAAAAATTACTAATAAACAAAATACTATATAAATAATACTAAAATGTCCAGAGGACAGATGTATTTCCAGTAATGAAAAGTAAATTTAAAAATACCAGAATAGTAAGTGCAAAAGAACAGCATTTATTTGATCTTTTGTGACATTATAAATGTCTTTACTGTCACTTTTGATCAATTTAATGTGTTCTTGATGAATAAAATAATGATAAATCTTACTGACGGCAAGCTTTTGAACAGTAATCACACTTATTTTTGTGATTTTGTATCTAAGTTTTTAGAATCCAGTGAATGAAATGCTTCACAAATGAAATATTGTTTGATTATTTTCTGTTTGTATTTGGATCGGATCGGACGATTCGTATCAAATGTCTGAAATCAGATTCACTTTATAACACATTATAAATGTGATTGTACAGGACACATCACAAATCATATCAGCTATGAAATATACCTATTAAATATTAATATTAAAAATATAGCCATCCTCACTGTTTTTATTTCTGTTTCAGGTTGAGTTTGGTGAAGTCCCTGCTGAAGGATATACTGAAAGCTGAAGATGTGGTGAAGGTTTATGAAGCTCGACTGACAGAGAAAGAGACGGCGTCACTCGAACCCGAAGAGATCCAGAAATACCAGAAAGTGCTTCAGGTAATTATTACTGAAGCTCGTATTGATATTTATATGATGCAAATGTGCTTTATGCTGGTGTACATGCATGTGTAATATTAAAACATATTGTTCATTGTATCAATAGTTCCCTGTTTTGAAAAACAAATAAAGCATGAATTTAGTGTGAAAACTCTAAAGCAATTTGTAATAACTTATGCAATGGACTATAAAAAGTTTAAAAACGCTGTATCTGTAATTAGACACACACATGCATTTTTTCCCCAGCACTTCAAATGTTATTTTTAATGTGATGACCACAAACATTACTTGTTCATCCTTCTGAGATTGTCTCCATTGTAAAACCGAACGTTTAAAAATGTAGGAAATTCAACATTTGATAGAAAACACTTATTTCAAAATAAAAAAGACAATAATTACCACTTTAACCAGCAGGTGGCGGCAGAGTAGCATTTATTTGTGCATATATCTAATTGTTCTTCACTTTGTTTTTGACTAAATATTAAATATTATAAAATAACTAGGTTTAAAAATACATTTTGTCAATATGGAGTATGAAGTATTACAAAATCTCATGAAAAACAATAACTTTTCTTGTGAATGAATGACACAGAAAGCGAGCGCCGCTCTCTCTTTATAATCACAGCAGCTGTCAGATCAATGATTTCAGCACACTTGTGAAAACACACATTTTATTCAATTAATCTAACTAAAGTGCACAATAAATATTTAATTTTTGAAGCTTTTTTTCACATAAAAGTGTGAAAACTGATGGGCGAATTGAATTTAGTGGAGGAGGAACACTGAGGCTCGTCTTTATTTATTTATTTTTTATGCCGTCTTACGTTTGAATAACTAAATTAATGCTATGCATGACTATTTAAGTGACTATATTCTGATTATAAACTAAGTATTACACTACTGATGCTCAACACACCAGCACATGACTCTCACCGGAAGTTTTCCAGCTGGCTTATATTAATGCAGAAGTTCTAAAGAACGCTCCGTGCATATAGTGCATTGTTCTTCTCAAAACATTTATGTTGTTTTAGGAGTGTTTAGATCCCTGTGCAGCCCTTAGCTCTCCATCATGACCTCTAACCTGGATTTTTCTCCAAATGCAGAGTATGCGCAGCGATTTGGAGCAGAAACAGGATGTGCTGAATTCACTGGTGGCTGATCTAAGTAAAATTCAGCAGTGTAATGAGCAGACGGAGCAGGGCCGGTACAGGTGTATCATCAACCTCTCCCAGTACGCCGAGCATGTGAGCCAGCTGTCAGACCGCTGGAAACGCATCCATTTACAGATCAACAGCAGGTCAGATACGCTTTCCTTAAAGGGGTCATGACACGAGAAATCAAAATATCAAAACTGCCTTGATCTTTTGACATATAAGAGGTATTTGGCAAGGCAATTTTATTTGTATAGCACATTTCATATGATTCATCTAATGATGATGTTTTTTCTCAGGTTGGATGACCTGGACTCTTACCTGCCGCAGCTGCAGCGATACCTGCAGTCTAGTTCTCATCTCAGCGGTTGGATCGACGAGACTCAACGGCAGATTGATACTCAGCAGTACGTCAAGACCGATGACATCACAGTTTACACCCAACTCCTCAACCAACAGAAGGTGAGCTTGGAAAACATGTACTTGAGTAGACCAATAACTAAAACAATCACCCAAAGAAACTAAAGCAGTGTTATTTTAGTGTAATTGAGATACTATTATAATTATGATATTAGTTTTAGTAATTTTGTGATACACCAAGATTGGGTCAACCATTTACAGCCCAAAAGCTCTTCAAAACACGCCCACTCCAATAAAAAAATGGCCAAAACATTAACTTCCAAAATAATGTGATAGGATTTTATTGCCATGTCAACCAAACATGATAAGCGCCATTTTCATGACATAATAAAGTTATAAAAATGGATCAAGCAATACAACAAGAAAATGGATCAAAACATGGCAAATACATCTAAAGAAAATTATAAAATATGACTAAAATGTAGAAAATACGGCAAAACAGCAATCAAAGAATTAATAGACAACTTTATCTCTCAGAAACACGTATACATCATTTCCAATGTCAACAGAAAGAATAGACCAATTAAAGTGCAAAAAACCCCCAAAAAACAGTGTAAGTGATTGGAATAAGCAATGCTTATTTACACACCATAACAGATGAAAATGTCATTTAATTGATACATACTGTATGATAATCAGGCAACAACAAAAAAAGACAAGATGTTGACAAACTTTGATGTTGGCTTGAGAAAGCTTAGAGAGAAGGTTTGAAGTAGTTTGAAAAGTTTGAAGATTTTAAATTTGAAATTGTTCAAAAGCTAGAAATTTGGATGGATAGATTTTGAAGGCCATACAGACTATCAGATATTCTGGATCAGCATATTAGAATGATTTCTGAAGGATCATGTGACACTGAAGACTGGAGTAATGATGCTGAAAATTCAGCTTTGATCACAGGAATAAATTACACTTTACTATATATTCACATAGAAAACAGCTGATTTAAGTAGTAAAAATATTTCACAATTTTTACTGTATTTTTAATCAAATAAATGCAGCCTTGGTGAGCATAAGAGACTTCTTTCAAAAACATTTAAAAAAAAATCATAATTATCCTTAACTTTTGACCCAAATAGTTTTTATTAATTTTTATGTCAGTTTTAGTTATTTTAATACATTGTGAAATTTAAATTATTTGTGAGAAATGTTGCTTTGGCAACTAGCTAAATTAAAATAAATTTGAGTGTTTTTATTTCGGTTAACCTTTATTTTATTTCAAGTAATGAAAATGTTTTGTTTTATGGTTTTCAACAGAATCCACACAGCCCTATTCATGGAGCTGAATTATTAATTAACTGAATATTAATTAAACATTTAAAGAGCTTCCTTTAACATTTGTGCTCTTTCATAATGTGTGCAGGCATTAAACTCTGATATAAAGGCAAAGAGAGAGCTGTTGGAGACGGTGCAGAACGATGGCAACGCCTGCATAAATGCCATCAAGGTATTCATTTCCTTTAACATGCTGTTATTGGATTTTGTAGTGCAAGTGTTACCTTAATTATTGTTAACTTATTGTTTGCATCATTGCAAAGTGTAAACTATATTATCGCACAGCTCTAATCTGCTATAAGGCAATGCAAATATTAAGATACTATAACATAATTTTATGTAAAGCTGCTTTGAAGCAATGTGAATTGTGAAAAGTGTTATACAAATATAAAAATAAACCAATAGTCAAATACCTAAACATTGTTTTAGGCTTTAGAGTTTGCAGCCCTACTAAAATCTTGTCAGTAGTCAAGCACAGTAATTGAATTCCAGATCTGACACATTAAATAATAGTGTGAACTGTCTCCCTGTAGAACTATGAGCTTGAGTTAGCGTCTTACGGTGCTGGACTGGAGACTTTGCTTAACATCCCCATCAAGAGGACTGTGCTTCAGTCTCCATCTTCCTCCATCTCAGAAGAGGTACACCTAGAAACACACACTTTCCCAGCCAACACAATTGCAATTATAATTTCATATTTTTCATACTTGTTTCTGTCCCCTAGGTCTCTTCTCTAAATGCACACTACTTAGAATTGCTCACCCGTTCAAGTGATTACTACAAATTTCTCATGGCTTCCCAGAAGAACATGGAAGAACTGAAGGTATATAAAGACACCGGTGTTTAGGCACAGCACTCTCCAACCCTAACCCTAGGGCTGCACAATGTAGTTACAAAGTTACTTATAGTTAGTAGAATATCTAAAGTGGACTATCGAAAAGAATTGTAACCAGATTTTTCTTCTCAGATCGTATTGCCCTACTTAACCCTAAACCTGCTTCTGTGAACACATGCCAGAAGATTTCAAATTACAGTGTATTTCTTTAAATGTTTTTAGTACTCAAGTCAACAGACATTTTGACCAAATGTCAAGTGTAATGATTTATGCTGTGTTTTCTGCAGATGCAAAATACCAAGATTGAGATGCTCGAGGAGGAACTTCAGCAGTTGAGAGACGCAATTAAGGATCACACTGCTACGAATGCCTCTTTGCAGGAGGCTCTCCTTAAATACCAGCAGGAGCTGAATGACTCGCAGACACACCTGCTTTCTCTGGAAGAGGTGAAGAGGACTGAGACTTTGAAGTGCATGGCCACACAGGACAGCCTGGAGTCTTCTAAAACCCATCTTCAAGAGCTTGAAGATGAAGTACGTCGCCTCAAACAGCAGTTGGAAGATATGCAAAGGAAGAAGAAGGTCGTGGAAGAGCGTTACACATTTTTGCAGGAAGAACACGATGAAACCATGCGCAAGAAACTCAAAGAACTCGAGCAGATCAGCTGGGCCAAGATGGAGCTGGAGAAGACGGTATCTGAAAGGACCCGAGAACTGGATCGTCTGCGCAAGGAGTTGGAAGACGAGGCTCGTCGCGTCAAGGAGGCGCAGACGGAGCTGGCAAAGGTAAGGCAGGAGCACAGCATAGAGATACGAGAGGTGAAACAGACCTACGAGTCTCAAATCCTCGTTACTCAGACCAGCATGCAGAAGCTTTCGCAGCAGAAGGAAAGTGATTCTGCCTCCATGCAGCTGGAGATTGAAAGATTAGAGGGAGAATCTAGGGAGTTGAAGGAGCAGCTGCAAAGGCTTCGTCTCTCCCTCAGCCAAGAGGAGGTCCAGAGGAGACACTTGGAAGAGGAGGTACAGAGACTTAGTGCTGTAAATACAGAAGAAGGCCGAAAGCGGCAAGAGCTGGAAGCTCAAGTCCAGTTGATTCTTAGTCAGAAGCGTGAAGCAGACAACAAGACAAAGGAGGTACAGGAGAGCTCTAGTCGGACACTGCAGGAGAAGAGTAGTGAGATCAATCGTCTCACACGCTGTCTTGACGAGGAGCGACGTCTGAAAAGAACTTTAGAGACTGAGACAAGGCGACTGCAGGTGGAGTTGGCCGACCTCAAAACTAAGAACGAAGCCTCTGATGTGGAGTTGGTGCAGCTTCGCTCTTCCCACAGTGAGTTGAGCCTCATCCGGGTGGAGCTGGAGGCCCATGCCCTTGAAAAGGGCCGGTCTGAACAGACTATCGCACGCCTACAGACCCGCATTCAAGAGCTCCAGGAGGAGCTGAAGCGCCTGGAAGGTGAGTTGGAGAAACAGCGGCAAGTGGCAGAAGAGGAGGCCAGCAAGCGCAGGAGATCAGAGTCGCAACTTGAAAAGAGTAGCCAGGCCATGCGAGAGTACACCACTACAATCACCACCCTGCGTAAGAGCCAGGAAGAGATCAATCTTGAGGCAAAACATGCGGACAATGAATGCAAGCAGCTTCAGGAGGCACTAGACCGCACCTTGAAGGAGCACAAAGCTTCTTCTCAGACCCTGACTGCCCTGAAAGCTGAGATGAACACTCTGAAACTGCAGCTGACGCAGGAGCAGGGACGCGTCCAAGACTCCAACCAGCGCTACGAGGCCCTTCATCGTAGCATGGAAGAGAAGACTTGTGCATTGAACATAAGCACTGCTGAAACTGAGCGTTTACAGAGGCTCACCGAAACTCTTACTAAAGATCGCCTCCGCCTGGAGGAGGAGTTGCGCTCTGTGCGTCTAGAACACGAGGAGCTGCTCAAAGGCAAAAAGCTCGGAGATCGGGAAATGAATGAGCAAATCGCAGCTTTGCAGAAACAGCTTGAGTCCAGTCAGCGTGCCGGTGCAGAGCATGACAGGCTTATGCGGCAGCTCTCACGAGAGAGAGAAAAACTGCAACTGGAGATAGAAAATGTACAAAAACAAGCCAGAGAGGTACTAGGATAACTAGAAACTAGAGTTCTCGAGTTTTATCCTTAAAATTTGTAGATTTAGATGAAGCTAGCCGCTTGCATCTCTCTCTCACGCTGCATTCTCTAAATGGCTAGTCTTGACATGCAAAATATGGCCCACTAATCTGGGTAGTGTTTCCCAAAATCCATCCATTTCCCAATGGATCGTAGCTCCATTGGTGGCAATCTTCTGGTGGCTTCTGGGAAATGCTGTCCTGCACCATTTTTGCATGTCTTAATTTGCATGAATCTTAATTACCTTGCCGGCTTCCATGCTGCACGCTTTTTTGCGTGATCCAATCGCATCCACCCATATTCAGATGACACTAAATGTATTTGTACAGTCTTGTCTTAACCACATTTGAGATGCATCACTTTAGCCTCTATCTTTTGTGGCGTCCTCTGTGATTTTGATCCTTTAGAACAGGGATGGCAAACCCTGCTCCTGGTGGATCACCATACTGCAGTTTTTAGCTCCAACCCTAATCAAACACACCTTAACCAGCTAACCAAGGTGTTCAGAATTGCTTGAAAATATAAGGTAGGTGTTTTGGGGCATAATTTGAACTGAAGTCTACAGTCAGGAAGCCCTCCAGGAGCAGGTTTGGCAATCCCTCCTTTAGAAGCTAAGCCATGTACATATGGCACTTTTACTCTGTATGGTACGGCTTGGAACAGCTCACTTTTGGCGTTTTTCCCCTGCATGGTTCTGCTCGGTACGGCTCACTTTAAATAGTACCACCTCAGTTGAGGTTCCAAGCGAGCCATACCGATACTAAAATGTGATGTGTAAACACTGCAAATCACTGATTGGTCAGAGAGAATCGTCACTACCATCGTCATTGGATTTGCGACACGAGACACCAAACCAAACAGCAGTAGAGGATGCACAACTATAACATTAAGATAATCCCACCCACTTTGAAGCAGTACTAAACTGCAGTGGAAAAGCAAACCGAGCCAAAAAGTAAAGCAAGCCGAGTGTTACCACGCAGTGGAAAAGTGCAATTACCTTGAAAACCAATCAGTTCTGTTTTGTAATTGACAATGAATACAACAAATCTTTGTCATATCTGAAAAATTATTTACAGAAATATCAATTTGAATACTGTGAAATATATTTTAAATGATAGAACACTCATTTTATCTTTTGCCTTTTTGTTGCAGACTTCCTCCGTGATCCAGACATCCCAATCTCAGTGCAGCAATCTGCAGCAAGAACGGGATGGCCTCCTCAAGAAAATGACAACAATGGAACAGGAAATGATGCGCTTGAAAAGGCAGGAAGACGAGCTAGCCCGTATCAAACTCTCACTGGAGTCGGAACTGCGTCTCAAATCGCAGCTGCAGGAGGATAATGAGAGGATCAAGAAGGATTTTGACCAATGGAAGAGCAAATGTGCTACTCACGAGGAGCAACTTCGACAGCACATCTCAGAGCGCTCTGGCATGGAGAGCCAATTTAACTCTGTCAAGACCGAGATGGAAAGGCTGAGGACGCAACTGAAGGATGCTGAAGAACGCTACAGGCTGCTATTGCAGAACTTGGAACGAGAGAGGGCACAGATGCAGGCACTTCGAGACTCGCAGCAGAAGGAGTTGCTGAGATTGCAGCAGAAACCAGACGGTGCTGCCAAATACACTCAAACAGACCAAACAGACTCCTCCTCACTTGTCTTCGAAGGTGTCCGCAAGAAGGTCACGGCACAGCAGCTGCATGACTGTGGTGTGATTGACAAGGTCACGTTTGAGCAGTTGATGAAGGGCCAGCGGACTGTTGAGGATGTATCTGTTGACATCAGGCTCAATCTTAAAGGCACAGGAGCAATTGCAGGGCTGGCAGCAGGACCTAAAGGCAAAATGACCTTTACAGAGGCTAAGAATCAAAACTTGATTTCAGATGAAAGTGGAAACATGTTGCTGGAGGCTCAAGCTGCCACAGGGTACATCATAGATCCACGAGCTAATGTGAAGATGACTGTTGAGGAGGCTTGTCTGAATGGACTTGTGGATGAAGCTGACAAGCAGCAGCTGTTGACTGCAGAGGCTGGCTGTGTTGGGTTCAGGGATCCCAAAACTGCAAAACTCCTGCCAGCTAGCCAAGCCATGAAAAAGGGAATAATCAACCGGGAAACAGCTCTGCGTCTCCTGCAAGCACAAGAGGCAGCAGGAGGCATCCTTGATCCTATCCTTAGTGTCTACCTCTCCAAAGATACGGCCATGGACCGTGACCTTGTTGATGAGGATCTTTATCAAGCTCTAAACGCCAGACCAGATTGCTACATTGATCCAGACTCTGGTCTACGTGCTAGCTACGTTACCCTCAAGAAGCGATGCAAGGCTGACCTCAGCACCGGCTTGCTCCTGCTTCCGGCTCCAGAGAAACCCATGACCGTACAGGGATTGCGTAGCGAAGTTAATGTATCGGATCTGGTGGATGCAAAATTGCTGGAACCTTCGGACGTGGATCATCTGAGAGAGGGCAAGATTACCAGCCAAGACATTGAACACAGGCTTCGGGCTTATCTCCGAGGGTCAACTTGCATTGCTGGGATTTATGACGAGGCCAACGACTGCACCTTGCCTATCTACCAGGCCATGAAGAATGGGCTTCTGCGACCAGGCACTACCTTGGAGCTTCTGGAGGCCCAGGCCGCCTCGGGCTTCATGATTGATCCTATTAACAATGAGTACTACACAGTCGAGGAGGCCTGTAAGAGAGGACTAGTGGGCGTGGAGTTCAAAGACAAGCTTCTGTCTGCCGAGAGAGCAGTAACTGGGTACAAAGACCCAGGCACCAACAAGATGATTTCCCTTTTTGAAGCTATTGAACGGGGTCTCATAGAGAAAGGTCATGGTATTCGCCTGCTTGAGGCTCAGATTGGTAGCGGTGGCATCATTGACCCTAAACACAGTCATCGAATTGATGTTGATTTGGCGTTCCAAAGGGGCTACTTTGGTGAAGAGATGAACCAGATTCTGAAAGATGAAGGAGATGACACAAAGGGTTTCTTTGACCCAAACACAGAGGACAATTTAACCTTCTTGGAGCTAAAGAGTCGCTGCATCACAGATAAGAAGACGGGGCTAGTGCTTCTACCTCTTCATGATAAGAAAAAGATGCAGCAGAAGAACTCCTCAAGGAAGAGACGGGTACTGATAGTTGATCCAGAGAGTAATAAAGAAATGACGGTGCGTGAAGCCTATGAAAAGAAACTCATAGACTACGAGACCTTTCTGGAATTGTCTCGGCAAGAGTGCGAGTGGGAAGAAACAGTCATCACTGCTGCCGATGGCTCAACCACAACAGCTATAATGGACATCCAAACAGGCATTCAGTACGACTTGAAAGACCTGCTTGTGAAGGGAGTGATTAGCCAAGATGTCCTTGATAAATATCGTTCAGGAAGTATCAGCCTTACTGAGCTTGCAGATATTATCACCAACAAGGCAAAGACCCTGAGCTCCTCCTCATCATCATTCTCATCCCAGAAGACCATGCAAAGTCAGATAATTAAAACTGAAACTGTTAAAAGAGTTGAGAGCATCTCCACTCAGCAAGATCCATCCTCTGCAAACTCCAAGCATATTTCCAGCATGTCAATCAAACTGACCCCATTAGTAGAAACAATTGAGGAACAGAATCCAGTCGGAGCAATCTTTGACACAGAGAAGCTGGAGAAGATCAGCGTGTGTGATGCTCTGAAACGAGGAATCCTCGATTCCATCACAGCACAACGACTCCTGGAGGCACAAGCTTGCACCGGTGGGGTTGTGAACCCTGAAAATGGTCGTCGCATGTCTATTCAGGAAGCATCCCGCCTCGGTATTCTGGATGATGAAATGGCTAACAGGATAAAACCTGCCCAGAAAGCCTACATTGGTTTTGAAGATGTGAAAACCAAGCGTAAAATGTCAGCCGCTGAGGCTGTTAAGGAGAAGTGGCTTCCGTATGAGGCTGGTCAGCGCTTCCTTGAATTCCAGTATTTAACCGGCGGGCTGTTCGACCCAGAGCTTGGGAGCAGACGTTCACTTGAGGAGGCTTTGCAGCTAGGCTGGCTGGATATGAGAGCGGCTCAGAGGCTCCAGGATACACGTCACCATCCCAAGACCCTGACCTGTCCCAAGACCAAGCTAAGGATATCCTACAAGGAGGCTATGGAAGCTTGCATGAATGAGGAGAACACGGGTGTCCGCATGCTTCCCGCCGCCACAGTTTCATCACGCGGAATCAGCAGCCCCTACAACCTCTCCAATCCAGGATCCGCCTCAGGCTCTCGGAGCGGATCCCGTAGGGGCAGCGTGGACTACAGTTTATCCCCTTCTTCATCTTCCAGATACAGCAGCTTTAGCTACAGCAGAACATCTTTCAGCAGCAGATCACTCTCCTAAACAAACATTGTGTACTGTGCAATGTTATATAACACAATCATGCATCAAAGTATTTTAAGATAACATTACGAGAAAATTTCTAACATTTTAATAATCTTTGGAAATGTGGATGTTCTAAACAAATCAGCATTTTTTTTTACAACCTTATGCACGTTTGAAAAACCAATAGCATTTAATGTTTCTTAAATCCAGAAATATACACTTTTAATTTTGCCTGTTTACTCACATTCTCGGTTTTTATCTACTTCTGAATTTTATTAAACAGATATGAAAGTTGCTTTTAACACTGGATGGGTAAAGATGTCTTTTCTGTTTTTGATTTTACACTAATACTGTTAAATTGCTGTATTTTTTTATCTTCTGGAAAGTTTCAGTGCCTTCACTTTTCCTTCACTGTACTAGCTTGAATTACTCAGTGAAGTTAATAACTTACAGTGTCTGACTTCTTTTCTTACAAATTTATTGCTCAAATAAAGAAAGACCTCATAAAATGTATGGCTTGAATGAAGAATTATTACCACGGTGTGCTTTTATTTATGATATGTTATATTTAGGAGTTAAAGCAAAGTTTTTCCATGCTCAAAACAATTCTAATCCAGGCCTGGCATCACAATGTTTATGTCCAAACTTTCAAATTGAAAATTAATACGTTTAATTCCATTCAATTTTATTAGTGGTTAAAATTGAATCATGCAGTGGGGATGCTATGTTCTAATGATGTGAATGTTATTTCACAGGTATGACATAATATATTATTTTTTTGATGATTATTAAATAAATGATAACAAAAAAGTGTTTACTAGCATCCTGACTGACCTCTAATTTAATAAATTGCTGCATCTAGATCCTTATTTCCTCTTGCTACCTAGTATTACCTCGGTTACATTTATATTGTATGTGCAGTGTGTATTTAATTTATCAACTAAATGCTACTCATGTTTGGTGAAATAGAACTTTCATTTCCAAAGAAATGAAAGTAAACCTGTCATACAGTGAAATCATCTAAACCACAATCAGAATATTTCAGCTGTCTGGTTTTATTTGAGAGCTTGATTGTATTTTTACAGAGTTACAGGTGTAACTTCTTAGAATCAAGGTGTGACAGTGAACAGTTGCCCTTATAGGTTTGAACAGACATGAATAATTTCCAAAGTGTGCAAAAAGCATTGATACCAACTTACCACAGTTTAACACATTTATTTTAGTGTTTTTTGCTTTTTCACAGAACAAATGAAATGACAACAATGAAAAAATAATTATAATTTAAATAAACAAAAAAACAAAGCAAAAAACATTTGAGGGACAAATGTATACAAAGACAAATTATCATTTGACAGGCAATGCTTAAGCAGAATGCAAATTCGTAAATGTTGTCATTTAATCATATATTAACCAAAATCTGTACTATCATTATGACCCATAAGAATGACAATGGTAACAATGATTGTATACAATACAAAAAGAGAGATAGTTCATTTTCCAGATGTCTAATAATACTTTAGGCACAATAGTAAATACATTATCATTGAATACAGATTATCACTCAAGTAGAGCAACTGACGCAGCATCTCAAGGGAACGTCTTAGGGTTATGAACATGACCCTGGTTCCCTGAGAAGGGAACAAGTTGCTGTGTGGCATTGTCTGCACATAATCCTTCAGACAGTCAGTAATTACTCAATTACTTAGAAGACATGTTAGGATTCTTTAGAGATATAATGTTCCAGCAAGTCTATTTAGTCAATTACCAAAGAAGCATGTCAAAATTATTCAGGAAAATAAGATTTTCTTATCAAGGTGATAAAATGTTGTGTAGCAAAAGTGAGTACACCCTCCTAAAAGTTACCAAATAAAACAAAATAAAATGTTCTGGTGTAAGTTTAAGGCAATGTTTGATCAACAGGTGAGTATGTTGAACCAACACATTTAAAGAGAAGTAATTTCTTGACAATTAAAAGTGTTATATCGCCCACTGAATCATTCTCAGACTTAATGCTGACAACAATGGGAGAGAACTGTCAGGAGACATATTTCTTTGCACAAAAGAGGACAGTGGTACAAGAGGATTACCAAATCAGTGTTTTAAGTGTGAAAATATAGCAAAATTAACACAGAAATTCAAAAACAATGGACTTGTGACAAGGCCCCTGAAATAATCAGGCCTTCATTTTAAGCTTTCATTTAGGGATGAGGGATTTTTTGCTAGACAAAGAGCGGGAGAAATATCAAACGAGTGTCTAAGAGCCAGCAAAAGCTCTGAAAAGAGTGACTGTTTATCTCACAGAGTAGGATGCAGCCTGCAGGAATGACATGCATGGTTGTTGTTCTCACTGGAACTACCTACTGTAGCCAAAGCACAATAAAGTCAGTTAGCCATTTCCAAAGCCCATATTTACAAAATATAGATTTTGGGAATCAATACTCTGGACTCATGAGACCAAATCAATAATTTTTGGATCTAACAGCATCCAAAATGTTGTGGTGTTGCTAGAGGAGGAGTACAGTGAGAAGTACCTGGTTCCCACAGTAAAGTTCAGTGGTAGTAAAGCTCTTATATAGGGATGTATGAGTGCTGAAGGTGTGAGGGAGTTGTGCTTTATCAATGCTGTCATGAATTCACACACCACTGTGTAATTTTATACACAAACTTGAAACAGAAGATGTTACCCTTTCCTCATTCCCTGCGTTGTTGGGCATTTTTTTCAACATGACAATGAGGATATGCATACTCCAAAGGTGAATGCATGTATTGTACTCAATCTCAACACTCTTGAGCGCCTGTGGGGGATTCTGTAGAGACGAGTTGAGCAACACTCCCCATTAAAGATCAGGGCATTTAAGGAGCTCATCATCCAGAAGTTCTATCTAATCTAGGGTGTATTAATTTCTGCAATCCTTAATTTAAACAAAATTGGCTATTTTACTTATTTTATGGCTATTATTGACATATATTTCTCAGTTTTTATTATGTATATGTTTAATACAATTTAGTTTTGCCATCTTTCCATTAATTGTATTAGTGATCATAAAGAAAATACATCTTTTGTATTTGTTCAGAGGGGGGCACTCATTTATGCTGTGCACTGTATATATATATATATATATATATATATATATATATATATATTAGGGATGCAACAATACAGTTAGCCCACGGTTCAATACATACCTCGGTTTTTTAACCATGGTTTTCGGTTCGGTTTGGTTCTGATGGCTTGACACATAAGTGTTTTTTTTTTTTGTTATTCTATGCTTAGGCAATAGGAACAGTAAGAGGTTAAGAAGAAAAAATAAAAACGATTTATTGCAATACTCCTTTATTTTACTTAAAAGCAAAGAAAAGTCCACTAGTTTCTAGTGTATTGTATAATATAAAATAATTTTTTTATTTTAAAATTAACACTGACATCTCACAGCTGTTGGTAGCCCATGTACAAACTGTACAAACAAATTCTCCAAAGCTGTTTACCAAGCTTTCGATTAAATTTAATATTTGAAATCACCAATGAAATCTGACAACTGCCTCATTTTTTTTTCTCCAAATGCTGGAATCATCTAAAAAAATCTGTATTCAGGCTGGATCAAGCTAATGCGCATGCACAGACCTAAATGCGCGTCTCTTGTGCCTCATTTCGGAGACTCGCGTCTGATTGTTTCTATAGAAACCGGTGCTTCTAACGGCCGCTGCAGTGACGCGATGACTTTATCAGTCAGCGATTGGCTCTTATTTAGAAGGCGAGACTTATTCAACCATATTGCGCGTTTCACTTTCTCCCATTCAAAACAATACGAGTGACACGTCAAAACCGAAATGTCTCCACACCACGGATTTGAAAGAAGCCGGCGCTTCCTCGTACTGTAGCCTCACTTCACCGCCGCTCGCCATGTTAAAGTGTGGAATGAAGGTTCAGCGCCCCCTAACTTTAGAGCATAGTGATTGAATATTTACTCGCGGGGAGGAGTACTCGTAAACTTACAGGCACACACAAACAGTCAATTCGGAGAGAAATAAAACGCACATCAATTATTTAAACGTAAAACCGAAAAAACCGCAATTCACAACCGCGTATTGAACCGTGGATGTCGTACCGAACGGTTCAATATTATATTGAGAATTGTGGCACCCCTAATATATATATATATGCACTATATTGCCAAAAGTTTTGGGACACCTGCCTTTACATGCACATGAACTTTAATGATATCCATTCTTAATCCGTAGTGTTTAATATGGAGTTGGCCCACCCTTTGCAGCAATAACAGCCTCAACTCTTCTGGGAAGGCTTTCCACAAGGTTTAGGAGTGTGTTTATGTGAATTTTTGACCATACTTCTAGAAGCACATTTGTGTGGTCAGGCACTGATGTTGGCGAGAAGGCCTGGCTCACAGTCTCCGCTCTAATTCATCCCAAAGGTGTTCTGTCAGGTTGAGGTCAGGACTCTGTGCAGGCCAGTCAAGTTCCTCCACACCAAACTCCTCATCCAGAACACATCTCCACTGCTCTAGAGTCCAGTGGCGGTGTGCTTTACACCACTGCATCCAACGCTTTGCATTGCACTTGGTGATGTAAGGCTTGGATGCAGCTGCTCGGCCATGGAAACCCATTCCATGAAGCTCTCTACACACTGTTCTTGAGCTAATCTGAAGGCCACATGAAGTTTGGAGGTCTGTAGCTGTTGACTCTGCAGAAAGTTGGCGACTTCTGCGCACTGTGTGCCTCAGCATGCGCTGACCCCGCTCTGTGATTTTACGTGGCCTACCACTTTGTGGCTGAGTTGCTGTTGTGTGTTCTACCACACTCAAAGCAGGTAATTGTGTCCTAACTTTCATTTTCAAAGAAATGAAATACATTTTTGTGAACATTGCTTCATGGAAAACTCTCCCCAACCTTTTTCCTGTAAATATATTTATATGCTTTTCATAGCAGTACACTTGAACAGACAACATATTTCTAAATACTTTCAGATCGTCTTTGTAAGTGAATCTTCCATTTCACAATACACAAAAATGCATTTGTACCTGTTATACCTGCATTTTTGTGTATTGTGAAATGAACAACAAACAGTTATGACAGTAGGGGGTGGGACTTTACACCCATTTCTTGGCAAATAAAAAGGTTTGTGCTGCCTTATTGAATACTGCACAACATCTGACTGTTAGCAGAACGGTAAGAGAATTTATGCATTTCACTGTCTTATATAAGAACATTTATCATTTAACTACTGGTGTTTCAAATAGTATTAATAGGTAATATATTTTTAAATGTTAAATAAATGTCACCCTATCTAAGACCATGTCAAGTGATTTTTGTCTCTCTTTCTGTTTCTTTTGTTCTCCCTCAGCAATTATTTGTCTTCAAATATCTCCATTCTAGACTGATAATGTACACCATACCTTCATTCGATCCCAGCTCTGAAAAGAGGGATGCAACAGCAATTCCAACTAACCTCAGAGATTCACTATCATGTCTCGACGTTGTATGGTCTGATATGTTTGTGACTGGAGACTCGGCGAATGACTCTGAAGCAGCTATGGCTGATTTTCTGAAAGGAGCCCCAGCACAGTGGCTGCATTTTAACACGTCAGAGATCTCACCATTTGTAGAAAGGGATGACTTTGGAAAATTAATTCAGTTAATTGAGAGAAAAAAAGGGAAAAGCTGTCTGATCACTGAGGTTTCTTTACAATACGAGCCTGGCAGTGGAGGGTCAACCCTCGCCATGCAGGTGCTTTGGCATTTTCGCAAAGACCTCAGATGTGCCAGAGTTATCGATTTAGATGCTAAAAAGCTGCCGAAACAAGTGGTGGACCTTTTTCTGCTGTCTAATCAGAAAACTGTGCTGCTGTTAATAGACACAAAGGAAAACACAAACAACGATCAGCCAATCAAGAATACTCTCTGGGAAAACCTGATTGACGAAATACGGACGAGGGAGATCAAAACAGACACTCCAGCTGTGATCATTTGCAGAACTGCAAACTTTCCAACAAAAGATAGTGTGGAAATTACAATGAAGCTCTCTCCAACTGAGAAAATGAGGTTTGATCAAAAAAGGCATGAGCTGGAAGAGAAATTCAAGGAAAAGTCACAGAACTTTCATGCCTTTAACATAATGCAGGGAGGTTTCAAGAAAGAGGATGCTGAGAAAGTGATCACAGCAGAAATGGTACAACACGTTAAAAATAATCCAAAGTCCAAAAGCACAAGACTTCTGAGTTTTTTGGCTTTGATCAATTCATCCGTCCCAGGCTCACACTTGTCAAGGCTTTCATGCGAGGAATTCATTGCAAAAACAGGCCGGTCCTCCGATGAGGAAAACACCCCACTGCAAACGACAATGAAACCTTTCATGGATCTTATAGTCGTATTCTCAGAGGGAAAACCTGAAAAACCCGACTACATACGCATGGCGCATCCAATGATTGCTGATGCATGTGTAAAAATGCTCACTGAGCACAATCTGACAAGATTTAACATCGCTTCTGACTTCTTGAACAGCATGGTAAAAGGAAAGGAGAGGAATTACATGCAAATTTGCAAGAGAATGTTAACAGATAGGCTCGACACGGAAAAATACAGGTTTTCGAAACTGATTCTTGACCTCTTGAAGGACAGAAGCAATGCATTGAGAGAGAAGCAATGCATTGATTTGTTGGAGCTGGCTTCATATTTGTTCAACAAAGACCCTTTTTATCCTCAAGCACTTGCACGTTTGTATTACATTGAGGTAAAAGAGCCAGACAAATTTTATAAGGCCGACCACTGGGCAAATATAGCCATTGACAGAAAGAGAGAAAATTCTCATATTAGGGATACACTGGGGCAAGTTCACAAAAACCACCTGCTGAACACGAAACCATGGACAGACACAGAAACAGTTTTGAAAATTGCGAAGTCTGCCATTAAAGCATTTGAAGATGAAGCAAAAGCAGCTGAAGACGAGTCAGAAGACAACAACAGTTTCAATAACAGGGGCTACTTTGGATTTCTCCAGGTTTGCAAGAACATTTATGATTTGGCAAAAAAACCTCTTGAACAAAAAATCTGTGAATTCATCAGTGGTCTCAAAGGTGATGTTGAGGATAGATATGATTTCTTTGAATGGTACCTGGCATTCTCAAGACCAAAGATCAATAAAAAGGATCCCGACTACCTTCATAATGACATTGTAGAGTGCTACAAGCGATATTTTAAGAAGCAGACTGACGAAGCCACCCTGAATGAGAAAAAAATGAAGTCTTTCGGAGGACTACTTCATTTCCTACAATCTGATGCAAGTGTGCTTAAACAAACATTTAAAAATCCACAATCCGATGATGAAACTCAAAACATTCTCTACGTTCTTGCCAACATCATCCTGATGTTTGACGAGCCGTCTGAAAGAGTAGAAGAGCTCCAGGCCAGTTTACACAAACTTTGGGTGAGCAAAAAACAAGGCAGAAGCCCAGAGTTTTACCTCTTGATCCTTCTGCTCTTTTGGTTTGATGAAGCGCAGCCGAGAATCCCAAACCCTCCAGACCTTGAAGACTGTGTCAACTATATGGCTGAGTCATATGAGAAGAAGTATCGGAAATACCTTCGCGGTCGCTACCTGGTGCCTCTCTTCTTCTTAAGGAAAGAGAGTGGTTTGGTTCACATCTCAAAACTACATCAAAATGATGATGTAGGATCCTTGGAGCTCCTATTGGAAAGAGATGAAGTCAGCTGTCTCCAGCGTATCAGCGGGGAGGTCAAGAAGGATCTTAAAGTGTTTGCTATAAGAGATGGGAAACAGATTCAAGTCACCCCTCACGAACCGGCCAGTGTGTGCAGACAAGGCAAGGTGTCTTTCTACCTTGGCTTCAATATCAGAGGACCTGTTGCCTTTAGCATCAGATACTGTAAGTAAAGACTAATAAAACATGTTTCATATTTGCAAAGCATTTGTCTGATTGTGTTCAAAATGTATTCTCTTTTCTCTGCAGAGTTCAGGGATTATCACTCGAACACTGAATCATCTACATTTGCATTGACACTGGAAATGTTCAACAGTGCAGCTCATACAATGACAAAACGAGAAAGAGAAAGTAATACGCTATATTTACTCCAAAAATTATGGCAATAGATTGCAAGCAATATTATTAATTAAATAGAATTGGGTTAGAATTAATCAGATGCATTCCTTTAAACAAGTCAAATTTAAACAAAAATATCTGAATAACAGACAGACGCAGAAGATGAATTATAAACTATTTTTTATTGCGAACATTGAAGACACCTGATGATAGCAAGCAGAATCACTGAAGGAAAGAGAAACACAAGAATTTACATTTTATTGAAAATGTTGGTCACCATTACGGTGATCGGTGTTTCGTTTAGTTTGGCACTTCAACACTTTGCTTTTTAAGTCAGTTTGTGGTTTTTGTAATGTTGTTTGCTAATTTTACACATTTTAAATGTTTGACTTTTAAGGAATTAATTTGATTAATTCTAACTCAATTCTTATATGTTGAATTTAATTAATAATATTGCGTGTAATCTGTTGCCACGATTTTATTGAGTAGATAGAGTGTATTTTTACAATGAAGGGAAAATACTTTCCTCTCAGCTAGATGTGAAAAAAGACAACATTTACCAAATCATGTTTATTTAGTAATCATAGTTATTTTAGAATTGTATGATTTAACTTCTCAACTGTGGGGTCGAATGAAGGAATGTAGAGAACGTTTTAAGGAAAATAAAAAAAAAAAAAACATATTAGTTGTAATGCTGGTGGTGGGTCGGTAAGTTCAACCTATTTTTAATTGTTTTGACCACTAAATATTTTGTCAGAGAAAATTCACTTGAACATACTTTCATTAGAAGTTGTAATAACTCAAAAAGATTGATGCATTAATTTTGAGCCAAAACATTGTTTTTGGAGTGTATTCTGTGGACTGGCCAGGAAAAAATAAAATAAAATACAGACCATATTATACTGACTGTAGACTTTTGCAGTTTGTCATTTAACCCTCATATTGTGTTTGGGTCGAAGAGGATTTTCCCGTACCCGAAAATGCTAGTTAATGTTATCACATTGGACTAAAATCTGCAGACTTTACTCACCCAGAGCCTAACAACTTCCCAATTTTAAAAAAAAATAATGATTGTAATTTTTTGTGGGTTTTTTCCACATTGTAACACTTGTGGTGTTCCCGGTCAAAAATGACCGGTCTACAAAAAACTGCTTATTATGCTACATTATCAATAAATATTGGATTCAATCTTTTTGTCAGCTTGTTTTCTTTCAATTAGGACAGGTTTTATATTTATTTTTGGAACAGATCAATCATAGGCATTACTTATCTGAGCTTATGTACCTCAGTTTTTGAGTGAAAAAGTGTTTTTTGTGGATAATTTTGTCAATTTTACAAAAAATATGAAAAAATTGCATTGTTTATCACATTAGTGTGCTTTAGTGTTTAAACAGGAAATGTGTTTTGAAATGTTTTTATGTATTACAAAAAGGCATAGTCACACTTGTGGTATTCCGGTGACCTACAAAAATAGCTTATAAATCATTTATTACACTATTTTATCACCAAATATTGCATTAAATCTTTTTGTTGGCTTGTTTTCTATCAGTTAGAAGAGGTTTTGTGAGATTCAATGAAACCGGTATGATTTGGACACATTTTTTTGATTTTTTCACCAAAATGTATTACTTTCTGAACACCCCACAACATTAAGGACTTCCAGAAAAACATATTTTCCCATCTCATGCATTAAAACCCTATTATTGTTGGTCATTATTTTAAGTTATGGACACTATGGGAGCTCTCTGAATATTATTATAAAATGTATTTGTGATAAAATCAACATTTTCCTATTAATCAGATTTCCCTCACACTAATTCAGTCATTGCAAATATAAAAGTTACATAAAATCTCACACTTTTGCTACTAAAGCCTGAAATGGACACTTTTTGTGACAGAAACCTCATCATTTCTGATCAAAGGCTTCACTTCAGAATTTGAACTAAATCAGTTTTCTTATGATTGATCTGAACATTTCAGACAGAGTTCAACTAACTTTAATTACTTTTTCATAAACTCAAAATAATAATAATAAAAATGTAGGTGTGACGGGATTGAGATTTTTTTGGCCACTGCTCTAAATCTAGTGAATAAATGGAGATCACATGACATGCATGATATTAAGAAATCATGAATAATGTTGATCATTTTCACAAGTCTTTAATTGATGTAATGAGTCGTTAAGCTTGACAAACACAATTTCACACCATCATTTAGTTATAATTATTAAAGAAGGTGCTAACTCGCCTGTGTCTGCTCAAAATGACTTCTATGATGTCACTTCCTATTAATGATGTCACATAAGTATCAGTTCATTATGGTTTGTGTAACGGGGTCGAGGGGTTACTGAGGTACGGAACTAAATCATGGGATTTTAATGAATAATCATGAAAAAACATTACCAGCAAAAAAGCGCAGATGGATATTTATGGGAATTCTTATTTCCCTTACGTTTGAGACACTTCAAAAGAAAATGGTACAATATTCACAAACACAAATGACAATACAAAACTGAACACTGTAGAATGATGCACTGTGGATATTATGGCAAAACCCTTACATTTTTTTTGTAATTCCTCTCTTGATTAGTCAGTTATGGTCAATTTTGTCCCATTTTCTTCAATGATCATCAATTATTAAAGCAACATTTTGCTTTTCAGTAGTTTAAGACCTAGAGGTCCAAGAGAAAAAGCTAAGAATGGTGGTGTTGAAAACAGAAAAAGCCACTTAATGCATATTTCATGCAAATTAAATTATATTATAGGGATGTCTCCACAATTATTAACCATGAAAAATAAACCCAATATATGCTTTTAAGCGTGAGTTTTCACAATCCCTTATGACAAGACAGATCCTTTTTTGTACTCCACACAGATCGTAACATCGGTTGAGAAATGTCAACGTTATTGTGCTTCTTGTTTATTATTTTAAATTAAAATAAATAAATAAATAAATAATTAAATGCTTAAATGAAAAAAAAGAAAAAAGAAAAAACAGTAGGCCTAACAACAATTGTCATCACTGTCATATAACAATAAAACAATATGCCAGAGTGTGCTTCTTGTTTATAGAGCAGTCTTGCCCGGTCCAATATGGCGGACTCGTTGCCGAATCGCAGGCCAAAGCGGCGCCTCCTGCTGGACACACGCGGAAGTACAACAACACGAGGACATGAATCACTTCCGAGGGCACAAGACTGCAGATAACCGCATTTACAGGCAGATCAGTGAAGATCTGAAGATGAAAACCCTGAACCTGACGTTTAAATGTGAGTTGCAGTCGGACGATTGATTGGAAGTAATTTCTCGGCTCTCCGCTGAGGAAAACCCGCGGCTGTGACTGAGGCCTGGTGACTTCTGCGGTCAGAAGGTGAACAAACTGCGGTTTTTAAACATTTAACGCATTGTTTTTCTTTGAGGAACATAGCAGATATGTCTTACGTCAATTCACCATGGTTTTACTGTAGTTAAATTAACTGTTGTACCTTGTATTTTATGGAAATGTTATTCTACTTTATATTGTAGCAGTTACACTAACAAAAATACTATATTGTTTTGGACATGAGCCATGGTATTCTTTAAAGGAAAGAAAATGTACTTCTTTTTGGGTACCATGAAAATACCATGGTATATGAATATGGTCATTCTGTAGGCTACCATGACAATATCTGATATAATACCACAGTCTTAGTACAAACTGATTAATATGGTAAAGTGTAGGGCTGGGTATTGACACAATTTTCACGATTCGATTCGATTACTATTCACATGCTTTCGATTCGATTCGATTCAACTTGATATCGATTATTTTGGATGTAGTATTTCAGTTACAGTACATGCCAAATTTTCTAGAGGAAAAAATCTCTCAACTAATGCTGTAAACTACACATGGGAGTCAGTTTGTACTACTATAATAATATTGAAGGTTAAATTAACTTATTTAGCCTATATACAAACACTTACAATTACACTCAATGATGTTTTTATTATAAATAAAGTTTAGAATTACATAATCATATTTCTACTCCAATTCGTTTTTTTGAAATATAAACATTTAAATCGCGGCTGTCATAACTGATTTATTCAAACATGCATTAAATATTGAAGAATATTAATAAATATATAACGGTGCATAGCTATATTTATCAGAATGTTGCTTTCTAGAGTTCACTTTTCTAGCTGACTAATGAGTTTATGGTCACTGAATATGTTTTTCTGAGGTAAATGTGACGTTACGTGACATTGTTTACAAGCTGTCTTTCCGAGGTTGAAGCACTGATTGAGCGATTGACACGAGACATGATACGGATTTCAGTAAGTTGTACTGTATATTTTAACATACCTTCAGATGTTCATGCATGTTTATTTCGCGCTGTAACTGGTATTAAAGCGGAGGAGAGGATGATCACATGCTTCTCTTTAACTGAGGCGCTAAAGCGTTCTGTCACGCCACATTAAACAGCGCCAAAACGCTATTTATTTTTTGAATCTCTTAATAAGATGGACGTCATTTGAAATCTGAGACTTTGCTTCATATCAGAAGTAACAAAGCACAAAGATTATTGCGATTTATTGGATGGGAGGCGCTACATATTCTTCTCATTCATCAACTGAAAACAGACTAGACTAATCGATTCTTGGGATTTCAGAATCAATGTCGGTTCCTAAAAATGAGAATCGATATTTTTTACCCAGCCCTAGTAAAGTGTCTTCATGATGTTGTTGTTCTGTTCCAGCTTCTCATCAGTGATCATGGCTGATGATCCTCAGAGAAACTTCCGCTCGGCATATTATGAGAAGGTGGGATTCAGAGGAGTGGAGGAGAAGAAATCTCTGGAGATTGTGCTGAAGGACAATCCACTGGGTGAGATTCATCACAGAGCCTTGATTTATTTGTGTTTGTTTACACTATACAATAATAACAGTTAGCCTATAATAATAATAATTCTTATGATTTTTACTTTGGTTTAGGTGTTTAATAATAAATATTATTATTATTATTATTGTGTTATAAGTAATTAAAGAAACAAGTAAAAATCCATTTAGCATGATTAGAATCAAATCATAAAAATAATACAATAATGATAATAACTGTTAGTTATATAAAGTCAAAAATGGCAAAAAAATTCTGTTCTGCATATTCTTTGAACATTTTATAATAATAATAATAATAACAAAAACTTAAAAATCTGGTTATTGAACTCTTAAACCAACATTAAAAATGCATACAAATAAAATAATAATAATAACCGTAATTATTATAGTGTCAAAAGGAAAGATTGGTAGAAAAAATATGTTGTGCATGGTCACTGAACACTCAAACAACATAAAAAATTAATAAAGTAATAATAATAATAGTAACTTTTTATTACAGTGTCAAAATTTGTTCTGTCCATGCAGAGTTTTACTTTTTAACAGTAATAATAATAACAAGTTGTTATTATTATTTTGTAAATAGTTTTTATGTTGGTGTAAGTGTTCAATAACCATGCAGAACATACGGTATTTTTATTGATTTTTACTTTTTGACACTATAATAAATATTAATATTATTTTCAATTACCACACAGAACGGTTTTAAATTTTTTTTCTGTTATTTGTGACTAATAATAACAGTTATTATTATTATTATTTTTATTATTAATGCATTTTTAATTGTGGTTTGAGTTGCAGAACAGATTTTGACACTGTAATAAAAAGTTACTATTATTATTATTACTTTATTAATTTTTTATGTTGTTTGAGTGTTCAGTGACCATGCACAACATATTTTTTCTACCAATTTTTCCTTTTGACACTATAATAATTACAGTTATTTTTATTACTTTATTTTTATGCATTTTTAATGTTGGTTTAAGAGTTCAATAACCAGATTTTTTATAGTTTTTGTTATTATTATTATTATAAAACAAGATTAAAATAAGATTTTTTTGCCCTTTTTTGCCCAATTATTATCATTATTGTATTATTTTTATGATTTGATTCTAATCATGCTAAATGGATTTTTACTTGTTTCTTTTTACCACAATAGTAAATAATAATTACTTATAAAACAATAATAATAATAATAATAATAATAATAATAATAATATTTATTATTATTATGTGCAGTAGTGTTTGTTCTTTCATCTTTGCTTTTGTTCATGTCTAACGGTGAAGTTTTAAATGCTCTGTTTCTCTCTCTTGAGAATAAATGGCTGTTGTCTGAAATCAAAGATGATCTGTGATGTTTTCAGATGTGGAGAAGCTGAGCACATTCAGTCAGAGGTTCCCACTGCCATCCATGTACCGGATACACGTGTGGAAGGTCTTACTGGGTGAGAACATGAACATTCATTCACAGACGTCTCCTCATGCTGTCTCTGGGAATGACGGTTGTGTCCTGACGTCTCCGCAGGTATCCTGCCGCCCCACAGCGATTCTCACGCCCTGGTGTCTCGGTGTCGCATCCAGCAGTTTGAGGACATCAGTGACGCTCTGACGGCCATGCGGTTCGTCCATGCGTCCACTCCACCGACGGAGCTTTACCTCCGCATGTACCAGCTGGAGAACCAGCAGCTTCCCCGCAGGAGCGAGCTCAGACCGCCGGTGAGGATGATTCTGTGGGATTGTGGGTAATCCACTGTGTTCTCATGTCTCAGGTTTATGATGGTTTTCCTCCAGGATGATGAGGATATGATCTTTCTGGCTATTGCCCGGGCGATGGAGGAGATCGTGGATGACCCGGTGGACTGCTATTGGCTGGTCAGATGTTTCGTTAACCAGTTCCAGCACAAGTTTGGAGACTCCATCCCTCACCTGGTACATGTTGACCTGTTAAAGGAACAGTTCACCTAACATATATCACATATATATTTATATATTTATTTATTTATGCTAATAAATAACTACAATTATAAATTTTTTACGGAGGCCCGTACACAATTTCCTATTTCGTTCCCTCAATTTGCTAAATCGTGCGCGCGATTTCCTATTTCGTTCCCTCGATTTGCTAAAACGTACACATGATTTACTGTTTCGTTCCCTCGATTTGCTAAATCGAGGGCGCGATTTCCTATTTCGTTCCCTCGATTTGCTAAAACGTGCGCGCGATTTCCTATTTCGTTCCCTCGATTTGCTAAAACGTGCGCGCGATTTCCTATTTCGTTCCCTCGATTTGCTAAAACGTGCGCGCGATTTCCTATTTAGTTCCCTCGATTTGCTAAATCGAGGGCGCGATTTCCTATTTCGTTCCCTCGATTTGCTAAAACGTGCGCGCGATTTCCTATTTCGTTCCCCTCGATTTGCTAAATCGTGCGCGCGATTTCCTATTTCGTTCCCCTCGATTTGCTAAATCGTGCGCGCGATTTCCTATTTCGTTCCCCTCGATTTGCTAAAACGTGCGCGCGATTTCCTATTTCGTTCCCCTCGATTTGCTAAATCGTGCGCGCGATTTCCTATTTCGTTCCCCTCGATTTGCTAAAACGTGCGCGCGATTTCCTATTTCGTTCCCTCGATTTGCTAAATTGTGCGCGCGATTTCCTATTTCGTTCCCTCGATTTGCTAAATCGTGCGCGCGATTTCCTATTTCGTTCCCTCGATTTGCTAAAACGTGCGCGCGATTTCCTATTTCGTTCCCTCGATTTGCTAAATTGTGCGCGCGATTTCCTATTTCGTTCCCTCGATTTGCTAAATTGTGCGCGCGATTTCCTATTTCGTTCCCTCGATTTGCTAAATCGTGCGCGCGATTTCCTATTTCGTTCCCTCGATTTGCTAAAACGTGCGCGCGATTTCCTATTTCGTTCCCTCGATTTGCTAAAACGTGCGCGCGATTTCCTATTTCGTTCCCTCGATTTGCTAAATCGTGCGCGCGATTTCCTATTTCGTTCCCTCGATTTGCTAAAACGTGCGCGCGATTTCCTATTTCGTTCCCTCGATTTGCTAAAACGTGCGCGCCATTTCCTATTTCGTTCCCTCGATTTGCTAAATCGTGCGCGCGATTTCCTATTTCGTTCCCTCGATTTGCTAAATCGTGCGCGCAATTTCCTATTTCGTTCCCTCGATTTGCTAAAACGTGCGCACGATTTACTATTTTACTATTTACATATGAAGTCCCTCAGTCTGCTGCAGCAGCTCTTTTATTCAGATGTCATAAATTCAGCTTGTCTCTCCTGCAGCCGAAGAGTTTGGAGCACTTCCTGTCTCAGGAGGATGGCGTTCTTCTGACTCATCTGAAGGCGTGTGGCGCTCTAGACTCGCTGCCGTACCGTCTCTGGTTCAGACGCTGTTTTGCGGGATGTTTACCAGAGTCCAGCCTGCAGAGGTCAAACCATACACACATCACTTACTCCTGTCAGGGTGAAATACTGTCACATGACCTCATTATGTTGCATGTTTAATTCAGTGAGGAGCATCCAAGTCTCTTCTGCTCACCAAGGCTGCATTTATTTGATCAAAAATACAGTAAAAATTGTGAAAAATTTCAATTTTAATTTAGCTAGTTGCCAAAGCAACATTTCTCACAAATAATTAAAATTTCACAATGTATTAAAATAACTAAAACTGACATAAAAATTAATAAAAACTATTTGGGTCAAAAGTTAAGGATAATTTATTTGATTAAAAATACAGTAAAAATTGTGAAAAATTTCAATTTTAATTTAGCTAGTTGCCAAAGCAACATTTCTCACAAATAATTAAAATTTCACAATGTATTAAAATAACTAAAACTGACATAAAAATTAATAAAAACTATTTGGGTCAAAAGTTAAGGATAATTTATTTGATTAAAAATACAGTAAATTGTGAAATATTATTCCAATGTAAATCAGCTGTTTTCTATGTGAATATATAGTAAAGTGTAATTTATTCCTGTGATCAAAGCTGAATTTTCAGCATCATTACTCCAGTCTTCAGTGTCACATGATCCTTCAGAAATCATTCTAATATGATGATTTGATGATTATTATCAATGTTGAAAACAGTTGTGCTGCTTCAGATATTCTACAGTATTCAGAACACAGTTTTTGGTTTGTTGTGATTGGCTGATGGATTAACTGTGCTGTTGTGTGATTGGCCGGCAGGGTGTGGGATAAAGTGATCAGCGGCTCCTGTAAGATTCTGGTGTTTGTTGCCGTGGAGATTCTGCTCAGCTATAAGATCATGCTGATGGGAATGAGTCACCCGGAAGCAGTTTACAACTTCCTGTCTCATGTGAGCACAATGACATCATTTACTCAGTTACTTATTTTGTGCAAAAGTGGATTATTTTAAAGAAATGTTCCAGGTTCAATACGTGTTAATTCACAGAACATCATTTTTTTAAATTATTTCTTCTTTTAAATCCTCCAGTTCTCCATAGACTGCACAGTCATTATAGTTAACTAAAACTGGAAAAAAAAAAAAAAAAAAAAAAATTACTTGAAATAAAAATAAACTTCCAGTTAGCTGAATTTAATTATTAAAAAAACTTTGAGCTACAGCAACATTACTCATTTAAAATAACTTTTTCAAATTTTTTTGTTCTATTTTTATTTAGATTTTCTGTTTTTTAGAATATTTAAATTGTTTTTTTTTTTTAAATATTCTAAACTTGACAAAACACACAGAATTACTAAAATTAACAAAAATACTGAAATAAATATTTTTTCTAATTATTTAGACTATTTAAAGTATTCTAAACATGACAAAAATACAACTAAATTAAGACTAAAATAAAATTAACAAAAAATACTGAAATAATTTATTTTTTTAGATTTTTAAAAAAAAAAAATCAAAATTTAAACATTTTAAAATATTCTAAATATGACAAAAAACAAAATTACTAAAATTTTAACTAAAATTAAAAAATACAGGAATAAAACTAAAAAAAAATCTCTTTTTCTAATATTCATTTTTTTAAAATATTTCTAAACATGACAAAAACAACAAATTTGCTAAAACTTTCAACTAAAACAAAAAAATACTGTAATAAAAATGTACTTTTTTAGATTTTATCACTTTTTAGAACATTCAGGTTTTTTTTTTAAATATTTTAAACATGACGATAACAAAAAATACTGAAATAAAAATGTATAATTTTCTTAGATTTTTACTTTTTAGAATATTTAAATATTTTAAAATATTTAAATATTTTAAAATATTCTTAACATGACAATAACACAACAAAATTACTAAAACTTAAACTAAAATTAACAAAAAAATACTTAAAAGTATAATTTTTTAGATTTTCTATGATGTTTTACAGTATTTAAGTATTTTAAAATATTCTAAACATGACCAAACACAAAACAATTGCTAAAACTTTTAACTAAAATTAACAAAAAATACTGAAATAAAAAAGTAAATTTTTTCTTTTTCTTTTTTTTTTTTTTTTTTAGAATATTCAGTTTTTAAAATAAAATATTCTAAACATGACAAAACAAATTTGCTATATATATATATATATATATATATATATATATATATAAGTAAATGTCTAATACAAGGAATTATTTTATAATTTTATTTACTATTATTATTATCATATGAACTACTGTTTTTTTAATTGAGTAACAAGAAATTATTTTATTTTCATAATTATATTAACATCATAACAAATGATGTTGACAGAACTTATATTGAACCCAGAATCTTTTTTCTGTAATTGACCTTTTCTCTGATGTTCATCTGCACCTTCATAAACAAGCGTTGCTAAAGCTCTTCTACACGTCTGTAAAGATCTCACCCTCTTTCTACAGATGCCACAGGAAAACACAGACGCCATCGTCACTAAAGCCATCGATCTGTGGCACAAACACTGCGGGACGCCCATGCACTCCGTGTGAGAGGACGAGACTGTGTCAGACTCAAAGATGCGGATGACAGGAACTCAAGCTCACAGATGTGTGTGTAGTTTGTCATTTATTAGGTTCCTTTACATCAGAATCTGCATACATCATTCAGGAGTGACAGTACGTTACACGACATGCCCGTCCGCTCTCTTCCTGCGGTCTCTGAGCTAATAGCAGCAGCGGAAGAGAGAAACGCTAACAGACTGTAAACAGAAAACACATCCGTCATTCAGAACATGAGGACTTCTGCTCTTCTGTGACACCAGAGGGCGTGTGATCACTCAAAGAAGCAGATCGTCCACGAAATGAGCCGATTATTCCAAGCCTGTTTGATCTTTTTTCATGGAAAAGTGCTTAAAATTGTCAGAAATTCCCTTTATATGATCCACAGAACAAAATAACGTAGGTTTCGGAATAAATGAGTGTGAATAAAGACAGAAATATTTATATATATTTTTTTTTTTGGTTGATTTTTTTCATTTAATGCCCAATGCCCTGTCAGTGTGTTCAGTATCAAAGTCAGTTAAAAATATTTATAAATAATATATTAACATAAAAATGGTACAATAGTAACGTTTACAATAAGGTCTCATATTTCGTGAGCAATATATTTATTAATCTTTCAAGTCATAGTTAATAAAAATACTTTTGTTCATGTTAGTTCACAATGCAATGACCGTTTACAAATACAACTTTTAATTTTAAAAACGTATAACACTAATTAACTAATGAAACCTTATTGTAAAGTGTTACTGTTACAATTTTTGTGAACACTGTGACTAAAATACTAAAAAAAAAAAGAATGTAACACTGATTATTTTGAGTTTCTTGAATGTTTTGGTTTTTATTTTGGCAACACGACGCCCTGTAAAGTGGGCGGAGCTTAAAGGGCGCGCTCTACACTCAATCACATGACCGCCGAGCACCTTTGAGCGCATTTTGAGACAGGAGAAATAAAAGAGCATGAATATACAGTCTGACAGTCACATTATTGCTCTGTCCTGTTGCTCAACCGCAGCATGAGCCTGTCGAGATCGCCTCCGCTGTGATTGGTCAGTAGTGTGGGCGTGATAAAAGTTTGCTTTTTTGCTATTTGTTAAAGAGGACCTATTATGCTTATGTCCATGTTCAACTGTCTTTAGTGTATAATGTTGATGTTTGAGCATGAAAAGTGTAGTCTTGAGACAAACGCGTCACAATATTGTTTATTTAAATAATTAATGCGCATAATAAAGGGGCGGGGCCTGGTTGAGTTAGTTAGTAGTGTGTTGAAACTGTCAGTTATGGTAAGGGGCGGGACATTTCCCAAACACCAATCACAACACACTGCTCCAGCCGACCAATCAGAGCACAGTGTGCTTTTCAGAAGGAGGGGCTTCATAGAGACAGGAACTAAACAGAGCGTTACTGACAGACTGGGAAGAGAGGAGCTGCAACAATGGAGAATATGAGGAAAATAATAATGAACATTCAGAGCCTGAAAACAAGACTCCATAAAAGGGGCATAATAGGTCCTCTAAAGATGTTTTTTTGTGAATTTCTGTAGCATTAACAGCGTTAGCAATGGGTTTGATTCCCAGGAAATGCATGAACTGATAATAAAAGCATCTGACAGATGCATAAATGTTTAAAATGAAAAGTGTGGACTAAAAGACGGTTATATTTTGTGTGTGATAATGCATTAGAAAAGTCATTTCCCTTGTGTTTTCAATGTTTTTATAACCTAAAAGGACTGTGGAATAATTTCTCAGTTACAAGTAGAAAATCAACTACATTATCTGCTGCATTAAAAACCATCGCCTGGAGAAAGAAAGAAAAAAAAAAAAAGAGAAAAATTCATGGCGTAATTCAAGAGCACGTAATATCTTGTCAAAATATACACAAATATCCACACATCAGCTGGTTCGTATCCACCGGCACATCGACGGGACTCAAAATCCATCTGAACGGTGGACATGTGGCGAGAGTCCCGGAGGATCCGCTCAGGATCTGTTGCTCCGAGCGGCGGGTCGTTCCTCCATGTGATTCCTGATCAAAATGTGCAGCAGTCTGTTCAGTGTCCCATTAAAGTATTAACGGCTCCAAAAGAGAGAGTTCACTGATTGACTGAAGTGCGTCACTATGGCCGATGAAACCTGCGGAGAACATAAGACAAAACAACATGGAAAACCATCCCACAATGCAATTAGGATTTTTAACAGCTTTTCTTTGATCATTTTTTATTTGAGTGCCAAGAGTTAAGCTTTATTCATATTAAGTAATAGAGCTGCACGATTAATCGTAAAAAGGCCGATCACCCATGTGATCTTATTCCTAAATGACAGTGATTCAGCTCTGTGTCTATTAAAGCTTTAACATGTCACAGCGATCATTCAGATCTGTGTTCTGATCCAGAGAGAGCCGCTGTCATGAAACAGCTTCACAAACAGTCTTTTCAACCACACAGTATCATTATTTCTGTCTTACAATCATTCAGATGATCACAGAAGTACTGAGATAAAAGTTTATAGTTCAGATATAAACACTGATGTCTACGGTAGAGATCAAAATAGAGTGAATCACCTTCTGAAAGTAACTTGACGCTTCAAATAAAGATTGTATCACTTATGTTGTTACACCAGTATGTGGAGACAAGTGGCTTAAAAAATGTATTTGTCATTGAATCATTCATTTAAGAGATTTGTTCAAAAACGCTGATTCATCCAGTAATGAAACAATTGAAGTCTTTATGAGTGAGTCAATGAATCATTTACTCAAGAGATTTGTTCAAAAACACTGGTTCATTCAGTAATCAAAAAAAAGTTTTTATGAGTGAGTCATTGAATCCTTCACTCAAGAGATTTGTTCAAAAACACTGGTTCATTCAGTAATAAAACAAGTGAAGCCTTTATGAGTGACTCATTGAATCATTCACTCAAGAGATTTGTTCAAAAACACTGATTCATCCAGTAATGAAAAAAGTGAAGTCTTTATGAGTGAGTCATTGAATCATTCACTCAAGAGATTTGTTCATAAACACTGATTCATTCAGTAATGAAACAATTGAAGCCTTTATGAGTGAGTCATTGAATCATTCACTCAAGAGATTTGTTCAAAAAACAGTCATTCAGTAATGAAACAAGTGAAGCCTTTATGAGTGAGTCATTGAATCATTCACTTGAGATTTGTTTAAAAACAGTGATTCATTTAGTAATGAAACAAGTGAA
Source organism: Megalobrama amblycephala (assembly GCF_018812025.1). Classification (NCBI taxonomy): domain Eukaryota; kingdom Metazoa; phylum Chordata; class Actinopteri; order Cypriniformes; family Xenocyprididae; genus Megalobrama; species Megalobrama amblycephala. The sequence goes on along the minus strand of NC_063054.1, from coordinate 37,460,298 downwards.
GTCTTTATGAGTGAGTCATTGAATCATTCATTCAAGAGATTTGTTCAAAAACAGATTCATTCAGTAATGAAACAATTGAAGCCTTTATGAGTGAGTCATTGAATCATTCACTCAAGAGATTTGTTCAAAAACACTGATTCATTCAGTAATGAAACAAGTGAAGTCTTTATGAGTGAGTCACTGAATCATTCATTTAAGAGATTTGTTCAAAAACGCTGATTCATCCAGTAATGAAACAATTGAAGTGTTTATGAGTGAGTCATTGAATCATTCACTCAAGAGATTTGTTCAAAAACAGATTCATCCAGTAATGAAACAAGTGAAGTCTTTATGAGTGAGTCATTGAATCATTCATTTAAGAGATTTGTTCATAAACGCTGATTCATTCAGTAATGAAACAATTGAAGTCTTTATGAGTGAGTCATTGAACCATTCACTCAAGAGATTTGTTCAAAAACAGAGTCATTCAGTAATGAAACAAGTGAAGCCTTTATGAGTGAGTCATTGAATCATTCACTTGAGATTTGTTTAAAAACAGTGATTCATTTAGTAATGAAACAAGTGAAGTCTTTATGAGTGAGTCATTGAATCATTCATTCAAGAGATTTGTTCAAAAACAGATTCATTCAGTAATGAAACAATTGAAGCCTTTATGAGTGAGTCATTGAATCATTCACTCAAGAGATTTGTTCAAAAACACTGATTCATTCAGTAATGAAACAAGTGAAGTCTTTATGAGTGAGTCACTGAATCATTCAAGAGATTTGTTCAAAAACGCTGATTCATCCAGTAATGAAAAAATTGAAGCCTTTATGAGTGAGTCATTGAATCATTCACTCAAGAGATTTGTTCAAAAACAGAGTCATTCAGTAATGAAACAAGTGAAGCCTTTATGAGTGAGTCATTGAATCATTCACTTGAGATTTGTTTAAAAACAGTGATTCATTTAGTAATGAAACAAGTGAAGTCTTTATGAGTGAGTCATTGAATCATTCATTTAAGAGATTTGTTCAAAAACGCTGATTCATCCAGTAATGAAACAATTGAAGTGTTTATGAGTGAGTCATTGAATCATTCACTCAAGAGATTTGTTCATAAACGCTGATTCATTCAGTAATGAAACAAGTGAAGTCTTTATGAGTGAGTCATTGAATCATTCACTTAAGAGATTTGTTCATAAACGCTGATTCATTCAGTAATGAAACAATTGAAGCCTTTATGAGTGAGTCATTGAATCATTCACTCAAGAGATTTGTTCAAAAACGCTGATTCATCCAATAATGAAACAAGTGAAGTTTTTATGAGTGAGTCATTGAATCATTCACTCAAGAGATTTGTTCAAAAACACTGATTCATCCAGTAATGAAACAAGTGAAGTGTTTATGAGCGAGTCATTGAATCATTCACTCTAGAGATTTGTTCAAAAACACTGATTCATTCAGTAATGAAACAAGTGAAGTGTTTATGAGCGAGTCATTGAATCATTCACTCAAGAGATTTGTTCAAAAACACTGATTCATCCAGTAATGAAACAAGTGAAGTGTTTATGAGCGAGTCATTGAATCATTCACTCTAGAGATTTGTTCAAAAACACTGATTCATTCAGTAATGAAACAAGTGAAGTGTTTATGAGCGAGTCATTGTATCATTCACTCAAGGGATTTGTTCAAAAACACTGATTCATTCAGTAATGAAACAAGTGAAGTGTTTATGAGTGTGAGTCATTGAATCATTCACTCAAACCGATTCAAATTGATTAAATATTTTTTAAACAGACTGCCGCAATTAACATTTCTTCAGAGCCTCTAGTAAATAGCGTTATTTTTTGTTTAGTTGTCTGTTCAGAATTGTAATTGTGAAACAAACAAAAAAAATTGTGATTCTCAATTTATCCAGAATTGCTCTAGTAAGTAGTAACCTAGTATTTCCAAACAGTATATGTATGAGGCTCATTTTTTCTGTATGATTTTAAATATTCATACTTTTTTTTAAAAAATATGTATATATAAAAAACTTTGTTCATGCTAAATGTATGGTACAGTTCAAAAGTTTGGGGTTGGTAAGATTTTTTTTATATTTTTGAAAGAGTCTCTTCTGCTCACCAAGACTGCATTTATTTAATCAAAAATACAGTAAAAATTCTGAAATATTATTACAATGTAAATCAGCTGTTTTCTATGTGAATATATAGTAAAGTGTAATTTATTCCTGTGATCAAAGCTGAATTTTCAGCATCATTACTCCAGTCTTCAGTGTCACATGATCCTTCAGAAATCATTCTAATATGATGATTTGCTGCTCAAGAAACATTTATGATTATTATCAATGTTGAAAACAGTCATATTTTTGTGGAAACCGTCACACATTTTTTCAGGATTCTTTGATGAATTCAGAAGAACAGCATTTATTTGACAGAATTTTTGTAACAATATATATGTATTTATTTGTCACTTTTGAACAATTTAATGCATCCTTGATGAATAAAAAAACTTTAATGTTTAGTGTACAACTTTAGTGTTCATATTTCAATATATGTGGGGTTTTATGTCTTCAGTTAGTCTTGTACTCAAGAAAATACATGAAAATACAAGGTGATTATTAGAAAGTTCAAAAACTGTTTACTATAAATACAGTAATTATAATAATAGAAGCTTATTTCTGTATCTTTGTTTTTAAAATGTGCATTTTGCAAAAACATAAGAGGGCTGGAAATGGACAAAAAAAGGGTATTTTAAGGGTACTTTTTTTAATAAAGTTTTATTATATTATTATTATTATAAGTTAGCATCAGCTATTCATTATTTAGAATAATCCATGTCAGGTGTGTGTGTGTGTGTGTGTGTGTGTGTGTTCACCTGGTTAGATGTCGACTCGACTCGTGCACCTCCATCTCTGTGCTTTTGAACTCATTAAGTTCTTTGCGTATGGCAGCCTGTGAGGGACAAATCCAGAATCAGACATGCTGTGCTATACATAAAACTCATTTTTTTAACTGTAAAACACTGGAATTCTCAATGTTAAACCATCGGGTGAGTTGAAGCTGCTGAACCTTATCGGCAGCGGTGAGTCTCGTCCAGGGTTTGTCCGCTCGACGGTCGTAATCCTGAGCTTCGGCCACTTCCACGTAATCGCTGAAGCGGATGAGAATTTTGGCCTCTCTGAGCTCCTCTACGGTGGGTCTCTGACTCAACTGAACACACAAAGCACAGAGGAAATGAAATGAAAGCACAGAAAAAAAACACCTAAAGATGTTGCATAACTCTAATCTAATCTGTGCCGCGACCTAGAATAGCTCGTTGCTATAGAAACAGCCAAAAACCTCTGGATTTAGGGAAATCTCATCCTCTCACCTTCCTCGAGAGTCTTTTCTTCAGTTCCCGTTTCTCCTCCAGCTCCTCCTGCTCGTTGCGAGCTGAACGAGAGAAAGAGATCAAACGCTGAAACAGAAGCCAATGTGAAGCTCAATGACTCCGATCATGATGCCTGCATGACTTACGTTTGAGGATGTTTCTCTGCTCCAGCTCCTCTGCGGATGGTCTCTGGCTGAGACGACTGGACACACATTGAAAAAAAGCTTTATTTATTAAAAAAAGAACAAAAAATCAACTGCACAAACTGACAATAAAGCAGTTTCTGACTCAAAACACAATGCATTTCGATTCATTCTGGAACGTTGTAAACAAGGAAATTATTTTAACTTTGAACAACATCTTATAAGGTTCAACTGACATGCAAAGCAGCTCCGGGATGAAGCTGAATCTGACGCTTCCCAGTCATGGGAAATCCCCTTAATCATTGAAAGGATACTATGACAAAGATATCGCTTTCCTCATTCGAACGGATTTTTTCCTCATTAATATATGAAGAATGAAAGCTGTATCATATATTTGGAAATATATAAGCAATATCACGATCATAGCCATTCAAAATGGCTCTATATCTTCATCAGACGGGCTGCAGCAGTCATTTTGCGTGAAAAGATCGTAATTGTGTTTTATCGAAAAAAATAAAACACTAATTTAGTATGTATTGTCTTTCATTAATTCAATCACTTGTCATAAATATGGCTGTTTTTAAGTGGTTTAACTTTCAAAAACTCAAATTCAAGCACTTTAAGCATCTTGTATGAATTTTGTCGTGTTTTTGACATTTTTATACTTTGTTAAATGTCTATGTAGATTTTATTACTTTTTGTTTCATTTAATTTTTTAATTTTATATTTTTCATTTTCATTTAAATTTTCGTTAGTTTTAGTAATTTTGTTGTGTTTTAGATATATATTATATATATATATATATATTTAAATATCTATGTAGATTTTTTTTTTCTGTTTTCATTTTAATTTTCGTTTTTTTTAGAAATTTTGTTGATTTTTTACATTTTTTATATTTTTAAATATCTATGTAGATTTTATACATTTTATATTTTCCATTTTCATTTAAATTTTCGCTAGTTTTAGTAATTTTGCCATGTTTTTAACATTTTTATACTTTTTTTTATTAATTTTATAATAAGATTTTATAAATTTTTATTAAATTTTTTTATTTTATTTTATATTTTCTGTTTTCATTTAAATTTTTATTAAAGTTTTAGTAATTTTGTTGTGTTTTTTAAAAAATATGTCTATATAGTTTTTATTTATTTTTACTTCAGTTTCAGTTTGTTGTTTTGTCGCTGTACGTGTGTGTTTGTTCCTCACCGGGTCAGTTTGGTGCCGATCTGCTGTCTGGACTCCAGTCGCTCCTGGTCGCTCATCATGGGTAGGATGTTTTTATCTTCCAGTTCCCTCTTCGACGGGCGATTGCTCAGTTTGATCGCCAGCGAATCTTTCCGTAAGATCCTTAAAGCCAGTGTACCTGTGCACGCACACACACACATACAGATTTAGTTCATGTAAACACACACACACACACATACAGATTTAGTTCATGTAAACACACACACACACACACACATACAGATTTGATCACGTAAACACACACACACACACACACATACAGATTTGATCACGTAAACACACACACACACACACACACACACACACACACACACACACACACACACACACAAACAAAAAAATTAGTTCATATAAACACACACATCACATGCTGTATTTCCTGCCAGATCTCATACTTGTAAACAGTGAGTCGTCATCATCCTCTTCTTCCTCGTCCTCTTCCTCATGCGAGCTGAAGGTGTGTGTGATGAGCGTGTGTGTGTTGGCGGGAGTTTGGTGCATTGAATCTCTGTTCTCCTTCTCCTCTTCCGTCTCCATCAGGACAGATGGCACCGCCTGCAGTACAGAACTAAACACACACACACACACACACACACACACACACACACACACACACACACACACACAGTGAGATGCACGTATGCACACGGCAGGTGTGTATTTCAGGGATGTAAAGTTCAGATGGTAACTTATAAGAATAAAAAAGCAAAATACTGAAAGTTTTATTTTAAGTATTAACACAGCCTTAATGTCACATTATGTAAATGTGTGAACTGTTTCATTGTGTTCTGTGAGAGAGAGAAAATGAGACAAACCACACAAAAGCACAAAATTTACCACTAAACTAGATTTCTGTAATGACAACTCTCAGAGTGTTTGGCATGGTACTGGATATGGCAATGTTGATATGTTTAGTCTTGGTGGAATAGATCTGCTATGCTGCTGTTATTGCTGCTGCTGCTGTTATTATTGCTGCTGCTATTGTTGCTGTTATTGCTACTATTGCTGCTGCTATTATTGCTTCTGCTGTTGTTGCTGCTGTTATTACTGCTGATGTTGCTGCTGCTATTATTGCTGCTGCTGCTGTTATTGCTGCTACTGTTATTGCTGCAGCTGTTATTACTGCGGATGTTGCTGCTGCTATTATTGCTGCTGCTGCTGTTATTACTTCGGATGTTGCTGCTGCTATTATTGCTGCTGCTGATGTTATTGCTGCTACTGTTATTGCTGCAGCTGTTATTACTGCGGATGTTGCTGCTGCTGTTATTGCTGCTGATGTTGCTGCTGCTATTATTGTTGCTGCTGATGTTGCTGCTGCTATTATTGCTGCTGCTGCTGTTATTACTGCTGCTGTTGTTGCTGCTGTTGTTGCTGCTGTTATTGCTGCTGTTATTACTGCGGATGTTGCTGCTGCTATTATTGCTACTGCTGCTGTTATTGCTGCTGATGTTGCTGCTGCTATTATTGCTGCTGCTGCTGATGTTGCTGCTGCTATTATTGCTGCTGTTATTACTGCTGCTGTTATTGCTGCTGCTGCTGCTGCTGCTGCTGCTGCTGTTGTTGCTGCTGTTATTACTGCGGATGTTGCTGCTGCTATTATTGCTACTGCTGCTGTTATTGCTGCTGCTGTTATTGCTGCTGCTATTATTGCTACTGCTGCTATTATTGCTGCTGCTGCTGTTATTACTGCTGCTGTTATTGCTGCTGCTGTTATTGCTGCTGATGTTGCTGCTGCTATTATTGCTGCTGCTGTTATTGCTGCTACTGTTATTGTTGCTGCTGTTATTACTGCGGATGTTGCTGCTGCTATTATTGCTACTGCTGCTGTTATTGCTGCTGCTGTTATTGCTGCTGTTATTATTGCTGCTACTGTTATTGCTAAAAGAACAAAATTTACCACTAAACTAGATTTCTGTCATGACAACTCTCAGAGTGTTTGGCATGGTACTGGATATGGCAATGTTGATATGTTTAGTCTTGGTGGAATAGATCTGCTATGCTGCTGTTATTGCTGCTGCTGCTGCTGCTATTATTGCTGCTGCTATTGTTGCTGTTATTGCTACTATTGCTGCTGCTATTATTGCTTCTGCTGCTGTTATTGCTGCTGTTGTTATTTCTGCTGCTGTTGCTGTTATTACTGCTGCTGTTGTTGCTGCTGTTATTACTGCTGATGTTGCTGCTGCTATTATTGCTGCTGCTGCTGTTATTGCTGCTACTGTTATTGCTGCAGCTGTTATTACTGCGGATGTTGCTGCTGCTATTATTGCTGCTGCTGCTGTTATTACTTCGGATGTTGCTGCTGCTATTATTGCTGCTGCTGATGTTATTGCTGCTACTGTTATTGCTGCAGCTGTTATTACTGCGGATGTTGCTGCTGCTGTTATTGCTGCTGATGTTGCTGCTGCTATTATTGCTGCTGCTGATGTTGCTGCTGCTATTATTGCTGCTGCTGCTGTTATTACTGCTGCTGTTGTTGCTGCTGTTGTTGCTGCTGTTATTATTGCTGTTATTGCTACTATTGCTGCTGCTATTATTGCTTCTGCTGCTGTTATTGCTGCTGTTATTTCTGCTGCTGTTGCTGTTATTACTGCTGCTGTTGTTGCTGCTGTTATTACTGCTGATGTTGCTGCTGCTATTATTGCTGCTGCTGCTGTTATTGCTGCTACTGTTATTGCTGCAGCTGTTATTACTGCGGATGTTGCTGCTGCTATTATTGCTGCTGCTGCTGTTATTACTTCGGATGTTGCTGCTGCTATTATTGCTGCTGCTGATGTTATTGCTGCTACTGTTATTGCTGCAGCTGTTATTACTGCGGATGTTGCTGCTGCTGTTATTGCTGCTGATGTTGCTGCTGCTATTATTGCTGCTGCTGATGTTGCTGCTGCTATTATTGCTGCTGCTGCTGTTATTACTGCTGCTGTTGTTGCTGCTGTTGTTGCTGCTGTTATTGCTGCTGTTATTACTGCGGATGTTGCTGCTGCTATTATTGCTACTGCTGCTGTTATTGCTGCTGATGTTGCTGCTGCTATTATTGCTGCTGCTGATGTTGCTGCTGCTATTATTGCTGCTGTTATTACTGCTGTTGTTGCTGCTGTTATTACTGCGGATGTTGCTGCTGCTATTATTGCTACTGCTGCTGTTATTGCTGCTGCTGTTATTGCTGCTGCTATTATTGCTACTGCTGCTATTATTGCTGCTGCTGCTGTTATTACTGCTGCTGTTATTGCTGCTGCTGTTATTGCTGCTGATGTTGCTGCTGCTATTATTGCTGCTGCTGTTATTGCTGCTACTGTTATTGCTGCTGCTGTTATTACTGCGGATGTTGCTGCTGCTATTATTGCTACTGCTGCTGTTATTGCTGCTGTTATTATTGCTGCTACTGTTATTGCTAAAAGAACAAAATTTACCACTAAACTAGATTTCTGTCATGACAACTCTCAGAGTGTTTGGCATGGTACTGGATATGGCAATGTTGATATGTTTAGTCTTGGTGGAATAGATCTGCTATGCTGCTGTTATTGCTGCTGCTGCTGCTGTTGCTGCTGTTATTATTGCTGCTGCTATTGTTGCTGTTATTGCTACTATTGCTATTGCTGCTGCTATTATTGCTTCTGCTGCTGTTATTGCTGCTGTTGTTATTTCTGCTGCTGTTGCTGTTATTAATGCTGCTGCTGTTATTGCTGCTGTTATTACTGCGGATGTTGCTGCTGCTATTATTGCTACTGCTGCTGTTATTGCTGCTGATGTTGCTGCTGCTATTATTGCTGCTGCTGTTATTGCTGCTGATGTTGCTGCTGCTGATGTTGCTGCTGATGTTGCTGCTGCTATTATTGCTGCTGCTGTTATTACTGCTGCTGTTATTGCTGCTGCTGTTGTTGCTGCTGTTATTACTGCGGATGTTGCTGCTGCTATTATTGCTGCTGCTGTTATTGCTGCTGATGTTGCTGCTGCTGTTATTGCTGCTGCTGTTATTACTGCGGATGTTGCTGCTGCTATTATTGCTACTGCTGCTGTTATTGCTGCTGATGTTGCTGCTGCTATTATTGCTGCTGCTGTTATTGCTGCTGATGTTGCTGCTGCTATTATTGCTGCTGCTGATGTTGCTGCTGATGTTGCTGCTGATGTTGCTGCTGCTATTATTGCTGCTGTTATTACTGCTGCTGTTATTGCTGCTGCTGTTGTTGCTGCTGTTATTACTGCGGATGTTGCTGCTGCTATTATTGCTGCTGCTGTTATTGCTGCTGATGTTGCTGCTGCTATTATTGCTGCTGCTGTTATTGCTGCTGATGTTATTGCTGCTACTGTTATTGCTGCTGCTGTTATTGCTGCTGCTGTTATTACTGCGGATGTTGCTGCTGCTATTATTGCTATTGCTGCTGCTGTTATTGCTGCTGTTATTATTGCTGCTACTGTTATTGCTAAAAGAACAAAATTTACCACTAAACTAGATTTCTGTCATGACAACTCTCAGAGTGTTTGGCATGGTACTGGATATGGCAATGTTGATATGTTTAGTCTTGGTGGAATAGATCTGCTATGCTGCTGTTATTGCTGCTGCTGTTGCTGCTGTTATTATTGCTGCTGCTATTGTTGCTGTTATTGCTACTATTGCTGCTGCTATTATTGCTTCTGCTGCTGTTATTGCTGCTGTTGTTATTTCTGCTGCTGTTGCTGTTATTACTGCTGCTGTTGTTGCTGCTGTTATTACTGCTGATGTTGCTGGTATTACTGCTGGTATTACTGCGGATGTGGCTGCTGCTATTATTGCTGCTGCTGCTGCTGTTATTGCTGCTACTGTTATTGCTGCTGCTGTTATTACTGCGGATGTTGCTGCTGCTATTATTGCTGCTGCTGCTATTATTACTGCGGATGTTGCTGCTGCTATTATTGCTGCTGCTGCTGTTATTGCTGCTGATGTTGATGCTGCTATTATTGCTGCTGCTGTTATTGCTGCTGATGTTGCTACTGCTATTATTGCTGCTGCTGCTGCTGTTATTACTGCTGCTGTTATTGCTGCTGCTGTTGTTGCTGCTGTTATTACTGCGGATGTTGCTGCTGCTATTATTGCTACTGCTGCTGTTATTGCTGCTGATGTTGCTGCTGCTATTATTGCTGCTACTGTTATTGCTACTGCTATTATTGCTGCTACTGCTATTAAAGCTGATGTTGCTTCTATTATTGCTGCTGTTATTACTGCTGCTGATGTTGCTGCTGCTATTGTTGCTGCTGCTGCTGTTATTGCTACTGTTGTTATTTCTGCTGCTGTTGCTGTTATTACTACTGCTGTTGTTGCTGCTGTTAGTACTGCTGATGTTGCTGTTATTACTGTTGTTATTACTGCGGATGTTGCTGCTGCTATTATTGCTGCTGCTGCTGCTGTTATTGCTGCTGCTATTGTTGCTGTTATTGCTGCTGCTGCTGTTGCTGCTGTTATTACTGCGGATGTTGCTGCTGCTATTATTGCTGCTGCTGTTATTGCTGCTGATGTTGCTGCTGCTGCTGTTATTGCTGCTGATGTTGCTGCTGCTATTATTGCTGCTGCTGCTGCTGTTATTACTGCGGATGTTGCTGCTGATATTATTGCTGCTGCTGTTATTGCTGCTGATGTTGCTGCTATTATTGCTACTGCTGCTGTTATTGCTGCTACTGTTATTGCTGCTGCTGTTATTGCTGCTGCTGTTGTTGCTGCTGTTATTATTGCTGCTGCTGTTATTGCTGCTGATGTTGTTGCTGCTGTTATTATTGCTGCTGCTGTTATTGCTGCTGATGTTGCTGCTGCTATTATTGCTACTGCTGCTGTTATTGCTGCTACTGTTATTGCTGCTGCTGTTATTGCTGCTGTTATTACTGCGGATGTTATTGCTGCTGCTGTTGTTGCTGCTGTTATTATTGCTGCTGCTGTTATTGCTGCTGATGTTGCTGCTATTATTGCTACTGCTGCTGTTATTGCTGCTACTGTTATTGCTGCTGCTGTTATTGCTGCTGTTATTACTGCGGATGTTGCTGCTGCTGCTATTAAAGCTGATGTTGCTTCTATTATTGCTGCTGCTGCTATTAAAGCTGATGTTGCTTCTATTATTGCTGTTGTTATTGCTGCTGCTGCTGATGTTGCTGCTGCTGCTGCTGTTACTGCTACTCTCTGAGTGTTTGGCATGGTACTGTTAATATGTTTAGTCTTGGTGGAATAGATCTGCTATGCTGCTGCTGTTATTGCTGTTGCTGTTGGTTATCGCTGCTGATGTTATTTCTGCTCTTGCTGCTGGTATTGCTGCTGTTATTGTTGTTACTGCTGCTGTTTTTGCTGCTGCTGTCCAATAACTAAACTTCTGTCATGACAACTATCTGATTGTTTGGCATTGGTACTGGATATGACAATGTTGACATGTTTAGTCTTTGCAGAATAGATCTGCTAAGCTGCTGCTTCTGTTATTTCTGCTGCTGCTATTATTGTTGCTGCTGCTGTTATTGTTGCTGTTGCTGCTAATATTGCTACTGTTGCTGCTGCTGTTGCTGTTATTGCTGCAGAGCAAGTACGGGACATACTACTGCCAATACATACACGACACGCTGCTGTGAGCAAGACATGCTGCCGCTGTACAATATGGCATACATGAATTACCCATAGCAGATCTAAACAGGTGGAGCTGGGGAGGTGGAGGGTTTCTGAAAGCGCGCTGCAACTGCTACAGAAAATTATGGGAAGAGAGTATGTGCTTTCCATACATAATAAAACATAATTTTGTGGCAAAAACATTATCGTTTTTATCCTATTGTTTACTATGTTTATTTGCTTGGTCAGTGTTGTTGTGGGTTTTGGTTCTTTTGCTGTTTGTAATATGTCCCCGTTTAGATAGCTAGTAAATGTGTGTGTGTGTAAGAGTATGTGTCCTCACCTCTCGAGCCTCTGCATGGTGAGCGCGAGTGTTTTGTTGAGCTCCTCTATGATGCGGCTGGGCGGGTGGAGCGACAGCGGCAGGGTGGCGAACTGCTGCGAGTGAGCGTGTGCGAGCGCATGTGTGTGCGTGTGCGTGCCCTGGGACGGCAGGCATTTGAGGGAAAACGAGGGCGCTGGCTCACATATCATCACTTTCTTTGGAGGGAGAGGCGGTGACAGTCTGGCAAGCGTCTCTGAAGAGAAGAAGAGACAGAGTTATGTTTTCCATGATGGTTTTCATGAGCGAAAGATGAGCGGTACAGCGGCGTCACCTGTAAGATGGTTGGGAATTCTGCTGTATGGCTTCGGCGGTAAGGCAGGAGGCTGTTTCAGTGACGACGGCCTCACGTGAGTGATGTCAGTGCTGTCGCCAGGCAACGACACAGGCTTCACAGAGGGCGGGGCTTGAGATGGCTTTGGGACGAGATCTGAGAGACACGCCACAGTTTCTCCAGACGACTGGACCTCTGAGAACGACACTAGATGAGATAGAATGCGAAAATTTTAGTTTTTCCATATTATCATTGTTGAAAACAGTTGTGCTGCTTCATTTTTGTGGAAACCGTGATATATTTCCTGGCAACATTTATTGAAACTATACAGCATAAACATCAGGTTTGACACCAATCAGCATCTCATTAACATATAATCACCCTCATTTGCATATAAACACACATTAAGCATTCTTGATGCACATCAGTGTGAAATACAGGTACGGTATCAGGAATTGCCTTAAGAAGAGGGTTAAAAAAATGATCCCCAAAGAGCAAAGTATGCCTGCATTTGGTGCAAGAACATTACAAGTGGACTTCAGCTGGTGATTATGTGTAGTGTAACTCACCTGCCACTGTGACGCTGGTGTCTACAGACTCTGATACTGGACTGATGACCGTCTGTCTGTCCAGGTCACTCACACACATGTCACCGCTGACCTCCTCTACTGACAGAGAGAAAGACGTTTGACTCTCACTTAGTTCCAGTAAAACACATTCTGCTTGAACGGATAAAGACCAAAATCTCTGAATCAAGTCAATAACATTCATTATGAGTTTGTATAATGTAGGCGTGTACCTTTCTCATACACTTCCTTCAGCACGCCTCTCTTGATGAGCTCTTCTCTGCTCTGACGGGTCGACATCTTCCTCTCCAGCACTGCAAAGCATTCACAAAACCACTTATGCTACCGTTCAAATGTTTGAGGTTGTTTAAGTCTATTCTGCTCAACAAAACTGCATTTATTTGATCAAAAATACAGTGAAATATTATTACAGTTTAAAATAGCAGTTTTCTATGTGAATATATTGTAAAATGTAATTTATTTCTTGTGATCAATGCTGAATTTTTTTTAGCTTTTTTTCCTTCAGTGTCACATGATTCTTCAGAAATCATTCTAATATGCTGATTTGCTGCGCAGGAATCATTTTTGATGTTGAAAACAGTCAAATTTTGTGGATGCATACCATTCAAAAATTTGGGGTAAATATGATTTTTAAAACAAGAAAGAAAGAAAATTAAAGAAATTGATACTTTAATTCAGCAAGGACGCATTAAATCGATCAAAAGTGACAGTAAAGACATTTAGAATGTTACAAAAGATTCTATTTCAAATAAATGCTGTTCTTTAGAACTTTCCTGAAGAATCCTGAAAAATAAAATGTATCAGTTTCCACAAAAAGCTGCAAAATGTATTTTTAATGAGCATAATTGTCATCTTTTCCGCTAGTGTATAACTGAAAACAGTGTGTGTGCTGTCCATGTGACGAACCTGCAGACGTCTGTTTGAACTTGTCGCTCTTTTTCTTTCTCCATTTCCACGGCTTGAAGAGTCGTCCTAGACTGGCCAGTTTGCTCCGTCTGCGGATCGGCGGCGTGTGCGTCCCGGGCACCAGAGAATCAGAGCGCATGGCCGCCAGCCGCTCGGCACCCTCTGCTGAACACACCCAAATATGAAAATTATGCCATAATTTACTGTCAATAGTCAGGGCTGGGCAATAAAACCATAATTATCGCAATATAATTTTTTCTCGATAAAATTATAACAAAAGTTCGATATAAACGGCCCTGACAAACATGAGTTTCAGTTAGAAGGCTTTTCAATCTACAAATCACCAACATTTACAATGGATTTACTGTAGTAAGACTGTAATTGCACCATGGTATTGTGGGATATTCATATTGAATTGTATTATATTATTAATGTAGACATGTATTAAATGTATTAAAGGAGTAATGGAATATAATTAATGTGTTTGTTGTTATTTGTGCATTTGCATGTATACTAAATGTTTTATTTTACCTGTGGTTATCATGATCTAAATGTATGATACTATGGATGTCCAATGGTTAATTTTAATAAAAGTAGAGTCCAAACTCAAACAGTCAGAATATTTAAATTTTACCCTTGGCTTGTTACAATTTTTACAGGAAAAAAAAAAAAAAAAAAAACAGCACTCAAATTCTTCATAATATCTTGTGTTCAATGAAACCGAAACAACATGAGGGTGAGTAAATGACAATAACTTTCAGTTTTGGGTGAATTATTCCTTTAACAAGTAAATCTACAAACCAAATCTATGAACTAATGAGATTACACTAACAATTTCCAGTAGCTGCAATTAAAACGTCAAGGTATTAAATAAACCAAACGGTCATAAATCAAGTAAATGAGTCAAAAGAATTTAGAAAGTAAAGAAACTAAGTGAGTAATTGCATCATAAATGACACAGCAGAGTCCAAATACCTTTAGGATCAAGTAAGTGGAAAACCTCATGGATTTTCCCCCCCTTCTTCCCATTTTGTGTCACACGTATAGGATTACGCTGAAGTTTTCAGACCTTTTTTATTACTTTTTCCATTTGGTAACTCATATAAAACAGGGCGAAGAACATTCATTTTCTTAGATTAAGAGGGAAACGACTGTCTCACGTATAAAGTGTGAATTTCTAATCCCATCTTCTGACCTCAGGAGAATAATCTTCAGATGTACTTCACGTCAGCAGAGCTTTCTGCTCTCTAATAATCCAATATTAATTTCACAGAGTGACTAATAAGGTCCCTTACTGACTGTTAAGTGTGGAAGAAGCGTTCACTATGAGTCCAATGACGCATTCCCTTACAAAACATAAGTATACTTCAAATTAAGTATACTTAAGTAAAGTTCAAGTATATTTAATGAAGTAAGTATTCGAATGTCATTGCACTAGTAGTATACTTATAAGTGTACTATTTCAATACTACTTGGGACTAAATTGGCCCTCTTTTTAGTGTATAAAAGTATACTTTAAGTGAAAACACAACTAGTAACATTTTTCGTTTGTACTGCAACTATAATACGGTATATTGATAGTTTACTAGTTAAATACTTGTAGCACATTTTTAGTTTATGAAAGTACACTTCTCAGTAAACTACTAGTTTAGTAGTTTTATACTTTTGCACTTTATTATGTATACTACTGTGTTCCTATTTAGGTATTAATTAATTTGTATACTTGAAATATACCTATAACTGTACTATGTTCACTACCAGTGGACTACACAAAAATTCACATAAACATATCTGTTTTCTTTATAAATCAATATTTTCAAACAAATCTACTGTATTGGATGCCAAAACATGTAAGTTTATAAGACAGCGTGTAAATAAAATTATTTAATACTCATAAAAAAAATTAAGAAAATTTGATTTATTTTAAACAGTAAGACTAAACGTGTTGAGCTATATAACAATAATTAGTTTTCTGTCTATAAATATATCAAAACAGTTGTTCCCTTGTCTATTAAAACACGTAAATATTAAAACGTCTTTGGTGTTTTCATGGTTTCTACAAAATAAACCGGAAACCGAGGGTAACGCGGGTATGACGCCATTGACAGGTGACTCCTCACACGTCCTGCAGCCTTGGGTAAAATTGCAATTTTCTCACGATTTACAAATAGTTGCAAACATTTGGGATATTGTAAGTACTCAAGTGAACAAAATATATAACACTGACCTAGTGCTTTTTGGATATTTTACTGCAAAAATCTTACATATTGCACCTTTAAGTGTAATTTTAAGTATATTTCTGAGAAATACACAAAAAAGTAGACTGAAAGTAATTAAGTAGCAGTTAAATACCATAAAATGCAATATATATATGTATATATGAGTCATTCTACAAAACCGGTACGATTTGAACTTACACATTTTTAGATTTTTTACCAAAATGTTTTACTTTTCTGAACACCCCACAACATTAATGACATATTTAACTTCCAGAAAAACATATTTTCCCATCTCATGCATCAAATCCCTGTTATTATTGGTCATTATTTTAAGTTATGGACACTATGGGAGCTCTCTGAATATTATTAATAAATGTATTTGTGATAAAATCAACATTTTCCTATTAATCAGATCTGCCTCACACTAATTCAGTCATTGCAAATATAAAAGTTACATAAAATCTCACACTTTTGCTACTAAAGCCTGAAATGGACACTTTTTGTGACAGAAACCTCATCATTTCTGATCAAAGGCTTCACTTCAGAATTTGAACTAAATCAGTTTTCTTATGATCGATCTGAACATTTCAGACAGAGTTCAACTAACTTTAAATTACTTTTTCATAAACTTAACAAAAATAATGATAAAAATGTAGGTGTGACGGGGTTGAGATTTTTTGGCCACTGCTCTAAATCTAGTGAATAAATGGAGATCACATGACATGCATGATATTAAGAAATCATGAATAATGTTGATCATTTTCACAAGTAATAGTTTTCTGTCTTTAATTGATGTAACGAGTCGTTAAGCTCGACAAACACAATTTCACAACATCATTTAGTTATAATTATTAAAGAAGGTGCTAACTCGCCTGTGTCTGCTCAAAATGACTTCTATGATGTCACTTCCTATTAATGATGTCACATAAGTATCAGTTCATTATGGTTTGTGTAACGGGGTCGAGGGGTTACTGAGGTACGGAACTAAATCATGTGATTTTAATGAATAATCATGAAAAAACATTACCAGCAAAAAAGCACAGATGGATATTTATGGGAATGGCAAAATGAATGGACTTTTTCCTCATTTTATTATTCATATCCCAAGAACACTTTGTGACAAAATAGGTGGTGTCAACTGAAAAAAACTAAATAATTTCTAATATGAAGATAAAATGTATGTCATGTTTTTAAACATTATTAAAGGAGACATTTCAGTTAATACAGAAAGCTTTTAAAATATATATTTTGGTGACCCAATAGATAAAATACACTTTGAGGGACTCAAATCATACCGGTTTTCATGGAATGACTCCATATATAGAAGTTAAATAAAAGCTAAATTAACCAACAAAAATGGCTATATCTGTCTGGTCCGAAGAGCACAACAGCTGCTCTGAAATCACTGGAAACTTCCTCTGGGAAAACTGGAAGCATTCTGGATGCTTTCGCCACGACGCTGCTGTAAAAATAGGCTGCTGGTGCATTAAAACAGGTCAGCAGGTAAAGGAAAGAATCAAGCTCGATTTTCCAGAAGGGCTTTTCTGCTGAAGGAGGCTGAACATTCACTTCAGCTCCACATCTGACCAATGAATGTAGGTCAAACCAACTACTGACTTCACAGGATACAGAACGCAAGAAAATAAAACTACCAAACAATAAAATGTGGTTCAGTGCCAGCATATAACATAAGAAATCAACAACACTGAGTAAGAAATACTCTTATTTAAATGGTGCACACTATTACATACATCATCAGGGTAACATGTGACCCACTACATTCTACTACTAAATATTAGATTATATATTTTATATCAAATATTTAATATAATATTTATACATAATTCTTACATTTAATATATAAACTGTTTAAATTCTTTTTTATTTTAATATTTTATTTAATAATTGTATATATTAAACATTTATATTTGTATATATTTATATATAAAATGTATATTTAATGATACATCACATCCTGTTGTTCACTGTAAATTACAAGGTGACTCATAATTTCTATTTACAAAAAAAAAAAACACTAATTTTAAAGATATTTGACTGTAAAAGAACACATATTGACAAACTTTTAAAGTCCAAAACCCATAAAGTATTTTACAGTAAACTTCTCTATTATAATTTTTCAATACATTTTTTTTTTACATTAAATATGACATCATGGTAATATTACAGTATTTAATTTTGCTAGTTAACACATGTGATAAACTTGATAAAATGATAAACTTAAATATTAATTGTTTATGAAGTTGCAGCTGTAACATTTATGGAAATACATGTTATTCTGTATCAATTTTATATTATTTTGTTATACAAACACATTACATTAAAGCAAACAATATATTTTGCATTTTTTTAAATATAGACAAATGTTAAAGGGACAGTATACCAAAAAAATAATAATAATAAAAAAATACTAAAATAATTTTGTCCTCATTTACTCACCCTCAAGTTGTTCCAAACCTGTATAAATTTCAAATTTGTTGAACACAAAGGAAGATATTTTGAAGAATGTTTGTAACTAAACATTGGATGGTCCCCATTGACTTCCATTGTATTTTTCTCTTTTTTCATAATGATGCCCCAAAACTGTCTGGTTACCCATATTCTTTAAAATATCTTCTTTTGTGTGCAACAGAAGAAAAAAAAAAAATCAGGTTTGGAACAACTTGAGGGCAAGATTTTTGTTTTTTTGGTGTACTGTCCCTTTAAATAGTTAAGGATTAAATAGGCCACCATAAACATGAATAAATTGATTGTACAGCATCGGTCCGGACGGGTTCATCATCATCATCCTCATCATCATCCTCATCACTCACCGTCCCGGATGTCATTCCCGCGGCTGCAGTTGCTGCAGATGTGCTTGATATGACCGGAGATCACAAACGGAGTGTTGTTGTTACCGGGGGCGGTGGGCTGCCGCAGTTTGACCAGGTTAAAGGCTCTCCGTTTGCGCGGTTTCTCTGCGGACGACGATGATGATAATGATGAAGAAGATGACGCGTCCTCCCGTAGCCGAGATGTGATCCAGGTCCCGTGCGCTCCCGTGAATGCGGGACCCGCCATGGGCGCAGCGGCGGATCCGTGTCTATCCGTCACACCCCGGGATGGTGCGGATATCGAACGGAAGAGCGCGTGCATGAGCCTTACCGATCATCCCGAGCCGCGCAAACCGGGTATATATTACCGTCCCGTGCGCGAGACCACCGACGACACGCGCAAAAACGTTGGCCCACCTGAGCAGAAGCGCGCGTGTGTGTATATTTACACACATAAACACTCTGATTTAAGACACTTTCCTATTTTAATTTTTTAAAATATATATCACACCTTTAAAATCCGTCGTTATTTACGCGCAAATGAATGTTTATCATACGCGGACGGATGCGCCTCTCGGTAGCATCACTTCAAATTCATCAACGTGACGCAATGCCGTGAAGTCCACGTAAAAATACGCGGACCGGAATCCACCGTTAACGGGAGCGAATTCACGGATCCTATCCTACTACGGCGAGAACTTGTCTTATGAATATTAATGAGCCAACCAGCAGGCACATCTGATTGGAAGCCGTTGTTACGCTTGGCTCATAAATATTAATGACGCAATGGTAACCGTTAACATCTATTTTCATTTTTTTTATTAGTGTTTAACATTTATTTAGATTTAATTTATTTTTTAATCACCAGGCAGCGTGAACTTATTCATGAGAGCTAAGCCTTCGCCATAGTATTATTTTTAGTCCATAAACAAAGAGAATCCAGACCGGATCTACCGAGAGACCCCGCCTACGTCACCGTGTTTTGAATGGCTGCGCTTTCTGAAGCCTGTACTAAAATAAAAATAATAACTGTAACCATTTTCCCCCAAGACTGTCTGTGTCCACACCTATTGCTAAATGCTGCTTTAATATATCTATTATTCATAACGAAATATCTCTATAAATCTCTACTATAAATACCATAAAGATATTTAATAGACTCTGTTGACACATTATTTTTGTTTTTGTAAGGGAAACATTTAGAGTAAAATAAATTAAAAATAAGATTAAAATAAATAAACAAATTATTAATATAAATAAAATATATATATATTTTTTTTTAAAAATAACATAATAGAAGTTAATATTAAATATTCTCCAAATAATATTTACACATATTTATAATCTTCATTTTTCACAGAATAAATTGGGTCTGCATTGAAATCTGTGGAAAAATGTTGAGTAAAATAGGCTAATAATCACATAAACAGTACAGTACAGAAATTAAATATTTTCCAAATAATATTTTATTTACACATATTTAGCCTAAATTAATTTTAATATAAATTGGGACTTTATGCATTAAAATATATAGCTGCATTTTTTAATTTTTAAAAATACTGGGTTAAAAACAACCTAAGTTGGGTTGAAAATGGACAAACCCAGTGGTTGGGTTAAATGTTTGCTCAACCTGCTGGGTAGTTTTATTTAACTCAACTATTGTTTAAAATGACTGTATTTCTTGCTTAATGAACCCAAAGTATGTTGGAAATTAACATTTATTAATATGTTTAATGAATAATAATTAAATAATAAACATTTATTAAATTGCTTATTAATAAATATTCACCTTTTGATTATTATTGTCGCCTCTAGTAATTATGTGTCTGATTTTTAATGTTCAACCCATTTTGGGTTCATTTTAAGCCAGACATATAGTCATTTTTAAACAATATTTGGCTTAAACCCTCTGGTCCTCATTTTTGACCGAAAAATTTTATATTTAGAAATGTTAAAAATCATATTTAAAGGTGCCCTAGAATTGAAAATTGAATTTACCTTATAGTAAATTTATAGAAGTATATAGTTGAATAACAAGAGTTCAGTACATGGAAATGACACACAGTGAGTCTCAAACATCATTGTTTCCTCCTTCTTGTGTAAATCTCATTTGTTTAAAAGACCTCTGAAGAATATTTGCATATGCCAGCTCATGTTCAAGGCATTAGACAAGGGCAGCCAGTATTAACGTCTGGATCTGTGCACAGCTGAATCATCAGACTAGGTAAGCAAACAAGGACAATAGCGAAAAATAGCAGATGGAGCAATAATAACTGACATGATCCATGATATCATGATATTTTTAGTGATATTTGTAAATTGTCTTTCTAAATGTTTCGTTAGCATGTTGCTAATGTACTGTTAAATGTGGTTAAAGTTACCATCGTTTCTTACTGTATTCACGGAGACAAGAGAGCCGTCGCTATTTTCATTTTTAAACACTTGCAGTCTGTATAATTCATAAACACAACTTCATTCTTTATAAATCTCTCCAACAGTGTGTAATGTTAGCTTTAGCCACGGAGCACTATCAAACTCATTCAGAATCAAACGTAAACATCCAAATAAATACTATACTCACATGATCCGACGCATGCATGCAGCATGCATGACGAACATCTTGTAAAGATCCATTTTGAGGGTTATATTAGCTGTGTGAACTTTGATTATTTTATGTATTAGAGTCGCAAGCTCGGGGGTGGGGAGCGTGAGCATTTAAAGGGGAAACAGCCTGAGTCGGTGCATATTTAATGATGCCCCAAAATAGGCAGTTAAAAAATTAATAAAAAGAAATCTATGGGGTATTTTGAGCTGAAACTTCACAGACACATTCAGGGGACACCTTAGACTTATATTACATCTTGTGAAAAAGCATTTTATGGCACCTTTAAAATCCAATTTTTTTAAGGTAGATTAGTGCCATCTGGTGGGAGTAAAAAAAGAAAAACTTATGTAATGCCTAGTGTAACCACCAGATTCCTATGAAGTTCTATATAAAGTGGCTTATAAATTCTCTAGTGGTTTTTAGACACAAATATTTGGATTTATACTTAGACATTCTCAGAGACTACGTTTAGATTTTTTTTATTTGAAATGTTGATTTGAAGTGTCAGTTTTTGCATTAATTTTACTACAGTCAAACCTGAACACAGAGGAGGGCGTTTTGTTACACATAACATCAAAATTCAGGAGTGTCACCCCTTCATTGCTGTGCACTTTTTTTCTGCACAGTGTCTGATTTGTAGTTTGTGCCAACAAATGATTCTCTGAGTTTTCGTATTTTTTCGTATTTCCCATTCATTTCCTATGTCGGCCATTTTTGACCGCAAAGAAGGTAAGAGTGACTATATTCTTACGACCCTTTAACATGTCCGAATCATGTCCTTGATTTTTGTGTGTGTTCATATTGCTAATGCGACAAAAGTCACCAAATGTCATCTCATTCCAATGAAGCTACAATTTTTAACATTTCAAAATATAAAATTTTTCGGTCAAAAATGAGGACCAGAGGGTTTAACCCAAATATTGTTTAAAAATGACTATATGTCTGGCTTAAAATGAACCCAAAATGGGTTGAACATTAAAAATCAGACACATAATTACTAGAGGCGACAATAATAATCAAAAGGTGAATATTTATTAATAAGCAATTTAATAAATGTTTATTGTTTAATTATTATTCATTAAGCATATGAATAAATGTTAATTTCCAACATACTTTGGGTTCATTAAGCAAAAAATACAGTCATTTTAAACAATAGTTGAGTTAAATAAAAAATCCCAGCAGGTTGGGCAAACATTTAACCCAACCACTGGGTTAAAACAACCCAATTGCTGGGTTTGTCCATTTTCAACCCAACTTTTTTAACATTTTTACAGTATTTTTTAGACTGTAGGGTCTCTCGCATGAGGATGATCATATTTGGGCGTCCGAAAGATTATAAGCAGAAAACTGCTAATAAAGAAGAATTATTGGTGGTTAAATGCACAGCATCATCATCACATATTTACTAACATCTGTGCAGATGTTTGATCAGCGATCTCAGCTCTTCATTTTGTGGTTGCTTCACTAAACTGGCCCCAGAACAGATGAACAGATGCAGAACCGAGGAACATGTGCAGATGAAATATTATCTAGGAGGATAAATCGAACCGTGACTCATATGCTGGAATGAATATCTCCTCATGCTTTCTCTCTCTCCAAATCTCCAGCAGATGGCAATCATTCTGTGTGTGAGAAAATTAACCCTTGTCATTTTAAGTAGCCTATATGTGCGACATTAATCGTGTTTGAAAATGCGTATATACTTTGTCATGTGTTGAATATCACAAAATCATGTTCAGGTCACATGATGCAACCCCCAAAGGCCTCAAGAACATGAAAACATCTGGTGGGAATAGGCAAAAAAAGACTTCATTTCCTTTATGCAACATGATATATTACCTCTTTCGGGGTGAAATGTTTTCAATACATTTACTCAATAGCTACATGTTCCTGGAAAAAACTTACAGAATGACTAAACGAATGCTAATTTAACTAGTAAATGACAGTATTTGTACGAAGCAAATGATGGTCATTATTATCTAAATCACTGTGCGGTGCAGCAGAATGACTGTTTTGTAACTCATCCGTCTGCTACAGAAGTCAGCTTGATGCGTTGCATAGACAAACAGTTTAATCCATGCTGTTATGCAACCGTATCCCTTTAACACACACACACACACACACACACACACACATATATATATATATACAGCAGTAATACATCTGACATTCTAACACATTTCAGTGATTGGCTTATTCTGAGCTGAACTGTCATCATTACACACACACACACTCAGCCTGCAGGCGATGTCTGTGTGAGTATCAGATGAGTGTCTGTTGTGTCTGGCCTCAGCAAAATACCCTCACAGCATATTGATCTATCAGCTCATTCAACCACAAGAACAGCAGTGAAATACACTAGTCACACTTCAGCAGTGTTGTTATTGGGGAACACTTTACAATAAGGTCTCATTTGTTAACATTAGTTAATATATTAACTACCATGAACTAACAGTGAGCATTTTATGACATTTAATAATCATTGTCAGTGTTAGCTAATAAAAAAATAAGTGCAATACAACTTTTAATTGTAAAAAATAGTTTAATTTTAAATAGTAAATGATGAAATTAACATTAACTAAGACTAATAAATGCTTTAGAAGTATTTTTCATTGTTAGTTCAAGTTCAAGATAGAATTCATGTTATTAGCGACACCGGTGGCCGTTAAGTGAACTGCAGCCCAGCAATTTATTGCTCGTGCTCGCACACGTGCACACGTAACGTACAACAGACTGACGTGATTCAATGCCCTCATAAACTTACACCAAAGTTATTTTTTAATGATTTGATTAGCATCAAAAAGACGTTTGAGGCGATATACTGACGAACATTCAGACGCCGACACAGCTCAGAGCGATTAATATGTAATTATGTGCTGCATGCTTACCTCTCAATTTAACAAAAAAAGGACAGCAGTTCAGAAATCATCTGATCATAGCGATGTGGATATGTTTGCGCCAGCTCTGTGATTCACCGGCATCATGTTGACGGATGAGGTCATTAAAATTACACTGTTATGAGTATATATTTGAGACTATAGACTATATCTATCTGTGTGAGGCTATAGATTGAATTAATCCCTTGACACACTGACATTACAGTACAGAATGGCTTTTTTCGGCATTTCCTGTACATATGCTGTAGTTTCATGTGGCGAGAGGTTCTCGGGAGCACGCGTAACCGTCAAATCCACTTTATTTCCCGGCAAAAACGTTCACATAAAAATCAGCTTTCATATACAGAAAAAGTAATTAATACATGAAAATTCTTACATGTCATAAATGAAACCTTATTGTAAAGTGTTAACAGTTATTTTTTTAAATAAAAGTATTAAAAATCATTTTTGTTCATTGAAATACAGCTGAAATAAAATAAAATATTAGATGAGAAAATTAAACTTAAGAAACATTTTTTTCATATTATTTCAACTAACTGAAATAAAATAAGTTCTAAAATGACTAAAACTAAAATAAATGTGAAATATTTAAATTTTAAATTATTCAAAACAAGCACACAACAAAATGACTATAAATATTTTAAAAAATGTTAAAAAAGTATACTGAAAAAGGATAATCACCCATGTCATTAATTACTCACCCTCATGTCGTTCCACACCCTTAAGACCTTTGTTCATCTTCAGAACACAAATTAAGATATTTTTGATGAAATGTGTGAGGTTTCATAGACAGCAATATAATCAACAGGTCCAGAAAGGTACTAAAGACATCATTAAAACAGTCATGTGACTGCAGTGGTTCAACCTTAATGTTATGAAGAGACGAGAATACTTTTGTGTGCAAAAACAAAACAAAAATAATGACTTTATTCAAAGATTTCTTCTCTTCTGTGTCATTATCATTCATTGTTTACGTCCAGCACTTCCAGGTTCTACATCAGAACGGCGACTCATTATTGGCCGGCGTCAGCATCACACGCATGCGTCGTGCTGATCATGTGATCAGCTTTGGCCAATACTGAGCCGGCATTCGGATGTAAACACGGAAGCCTTCACAGGGAAGAGAAGAGATTGTTGAATAAAGTTGTTATTTTTGATTTGTTTTTGCACACAAAAGTATTCTCGTCTCTTCATAACATTAAGGTTGAACCACTGCAGTCACATGACTGTTTTAACAATGTCTTTAGTACCTTTCTGGACCTTGAAATGTTGAGTCATATACCTCTCGGATTTCATCAAAAATATCTTAATTTGTGTTCTGAAGATGAACGAAGGTCTTACGTGTGTGGAACGACATGAGGGTGAGTAATTAATGACAAAAACTTCTTTTTTGGGTGAACTAACCCTTTAAGATTGTAAAATGCAACAAAAAAAAATGCACATCTACAACTGAAATGATCTATAAAACAAAGTTTGAATGCAGTGGTTTGAGCTGAAGGAAGGGAACTGAATGTCTGAGGAGCATCAGCACACATCTGCCCTGAAAACACTAATCAAATGAAACAGCTTCACAATCACTGACACACTTTACAAGATTCTTCATGACAGGAAAACAGCCTGTAGGTCACAGTGACATGATCTATCACTGCTTCAGTATGATGTCATACTCACTCTAGAGTAACAGTGATGATGTCACTATTACTGGCACTATCTCTACTACTTTATCTAATTTGATCAGACCATTTTTACCTGCTGACCAGACAGACGCACATTGAAAGAGGAACCCAAAGTCATATGATAACTTTGTGCTCACATTCAGATTTTGTTCTTTTGAACGTGTTGCATTGGTGATCCAACACATTTTAAAAAGCAACTGCAAGAGCTACAGACACTATCAATTTCAATCGACTTTCATTGCATGCATAATGGAAGCACATGTCGCTGATATAAACACATGCAACTGAAGTCCTGTCATTAGTCTTTACCGCTCATGTCATGACATCCACGGCCCCTGAACTGCATGACTCACTGGCGCACGTGAAGACAGAGCTGAGTTTATTTCTGTGCATTCACGAGTCTGTGTGTGTGTGTGTGTGTTTCCCCTTCGGAAAGCAACATCTGCTGAATTAACACACCTCTGGAGCAGCTTTACCACTTATAAAAACCATTCTTTATAGTACCATGTAAATAATGCAGTATATGGATGTGGTAATCATTCAGTACCATGTTTTTGGATATGTACCATGGTAATATTGGGATTTTTTGAAGTACCTTGGAGTAGATACTCTAAATAACATGGTATATGTCAATGCTCCATGATATTTTTGACATAATATAATAGCACATGTGTGTTTGGTACCTTATCAAAGTTTATATACTATGGTATAATCTATGATATTTGGTCTGTCAAATCAATCAGTACCATAGTATTATTTTTTAGGCAGTGTACCATGGTAATTTTCGCAATACTTTGGAGTACCATGTAAATAATACCATATGGATATGGTAATAATTCAGTGACATGGTAATTCTGTGGTTTTTTGCACATGTACCATGGCAATTTTGGAAGTACTTTGGAGTAATTACTCTAAATAACATTGCATATATTAATGCACATGACATATATACCATGGTATTTTTTGAAGTAGTTTTGAGTACTATGTAAATATAATGGCATTTGTAGGCTATGTGTTATGCACTATGTAAAAGCATGTGTTTTTGGACAAATACCATGGTAATATTGGGATTATTTGAGTAAATACTCTAAATAACATGGTATATATCAATGCACCATGGTATTTTTTAAGTAGCTTGGAGTAACATGTATGGCACATGTGTATTTGGTAATGGTGATACCATGTTTTTTGCACATGTACCATGGTAGTATTGGAATTTTTTAAAGTACTTTGGAGTTAATACTCTAAATAACATGGTATATATCAATGCACCATGGTATTTTTTAAGTAGCTTGGAGTAACATGTATGGCACATGTGTATTTGGTAATGTTAATACCATGTTTTTTTGCACATGTACCATGGTAGTATTGGAGTAAATACTCTAATTAACATGATATAATGCTCTATGTTTTATTTGTTGACTTATGTATTATGGTATTTTAAAATAGCTTGGAGTACTATGTAGTAAATATACTGTCATATGGTAATCATTTTGTACCATTTACCACTATGATATTTGATCATGTCTATGTTGATCATTATTTTTAGTTCAATATGAACAGGGTAATCATTCTGTTCCGTGGTATACATCACAATAGCATGGTATTACCACAGTACAGTAGTGAACGCGCACACTCACCTGTCTGTAATGCGTAGGACAGTCTGGTTTCGGTCAGGTACGGGGTGTCGCTCTTGGATCGGGCTCTTCTGATGGGCCGCCGGTCCACATCCTCCTGCTCGGGCGCCGCCGCCGCCGCCATCAGAGCCGCGGGACCCCCGGTGCAGCCCCCGTTAACGGCGAGGGACAGTCACGGCAGAGACACGGAAGAGCGCGAGCAGGGGGGAGGGATGGAGACTCCTCCTCGCTCCGTTAACCGATCAACCGACACGACACACGCGAAACAGAAGCGCACAGACCGTCAATCGCATCCCGCCCTGATGCAGCACACGGATGAACGGAAACATCCAGAGCGCGTGGAATCCTGCTGCCGTACTACCGTTACTAACCGGGATGACGTGTTCGGCACGGAGAATCTGCACTGATGCGGCGGAGAGGCGGATGTTCCGCGCGCGAGTCCCTCATTCACGCGTTATACGCGCTCATGACACATGCATGTAGATGTAGTAAATACCGTTAAAACGGCACCGATCTCCGTGCAGCTGTGACATCATCAGTGCCGATCAATGATCCAGAGCTCTTCACCTGTCTACGGTTCAGAGCTGACTCATGCTGAAGGACACGATATAAATTCACACGATTGGACCCATGCAAACTATAATAAAAATAAAGAAATGTGAAAGGGTCATTCCTGGTATTTGGTGCCTTTTGGACATCAAAAAATGTAGAAAATCAAACTCGACATTTTTGTGTAATCATACAGTGATGTAAAACATCTGAAAAATTATTTTTGGTAAAGCTCGGGTAAATATATTTAACCATTTATTAAACAAAATCAGTGAAATGGTAGATGTCCACCCTGTTAGGGACAAATGAACAAGAGTTTAAAATATTTATGATTCTAATTTATGGGCATTTTGTACATTTTCTTAGACAACTCATGTCCCTTTGTGCCTTTAAAAGCATATCAGTTAGTAAATTATCAGAAAAATACATATTAGGCTATGTATGAATTGTACTTTCTCACAAATCATTTTACATTTTTCGTTTTCAGATACAAATGCCCAGAAGGGATTTTTGTTAACTTTAGTACTACATTATTAATACTCCAATACATTTTCAAAGTCATTGAATTATTAGTATATTTTTGGTATTTTAATGAAATTATTGTAAAGAAAACTGCTTAACAGAGTGGACTAAGTAATAACAGGTTGGACTGACTAAGTAATAACAGGGTGGGAAAAAATAATAACAGGGTGGTCTAAGTCAGGGGTGTCCAAAATTGGTCCTAGAGGGCCACTGTCCTGTAGAGTTTAGCTCCAACTTGCCTCAACACACCTGCTTGCAAGTTTCTAGTCTTTAGCAAGACCTTGATTAGCTGGTTCAGGTGTGTTTAGTCAGGGTTGAAGCTAAACTTTGCAGGACTAAGTAATAAGAGGGTGGACTAACTAAGTAATAACAAGGTAGACAAAATAACGACAAAGTGGTCTAAGTAATAACAGGGTGGACTAAGTAACAACAAGGTAGACAAAATAATAACAGAGTGGTCTAAGTAATAACAGTGTGGACTAAGTAATAAATGGATAGACAATAATAACAGAGTGGTTTAAGTAATAACAGGGTGGACTAAGTAATAACAGGGTAGACAATAATGACAGAGTGGTCTAAGTAATAGGGTAGACAAAATAATAGAGTGGTCTGAGTAATAAAAGTGTGGACTAAGTAATAACAGGGTGGACTAAGTAATAACAGGGTAGACAATAATGACAGAGTGGTCTAAGTAATAGGGTAGACAAAATAATAGAGTGGTCTAAGTAATAAAAGTGTGGACTAAGTAATAACAGGGTGGACTAAGTAATAACAGAGTGGTCTAAGTAATAACAGTGTAGACTAAGTAATAACAGGGTAGACAAAATAATAGAGTGGTCTAAGTAATAATAGGGTGGACTAAATAAGTAATAACGGTGGACAAAATAATAATAGAGTGGTCTAAATAATAACATGGTGGACTATGTAATAACAGGGTAGACAAAATAATGACAGAGTGGTCTAAGTAATAATAGGGTGGACTAAATAAGTAATAACAGGGTAGGCTAAATAATAACAGAGTGGTCTAAGTAATAACATGGTGGACTAAGTAATAACAGGGTAGACAAAATAATAACAGAGTGGTATAAGTAATAACAGGGTGGACAAAATAATAGACTGGTCTAAGTAATAAAAGTGTGGACTAAGTAATAACAGGGTGGACTAAGTAATAATAGGGTAGACAACAATAACAGAGTGGTCTAAGTAATAATAGGGTGGACAAAATAATAACAGTGGTCAAAGTAATAACAGGGTGGTCAAAGTAATAACAGGGTGGACAAAATAATAACAGTGGTCTAAGTAATAACAGGGTGGACTAAGTAATAATAGGGTAGACAATAATAACAGAGTGGTCTAAGTAATAAGAGGGTGGACTAACTAAGTAATAACAGGGTGGAGAAAATAATAGAGTGGACTAAGTAATAACAGTGTGGACTAAGTAATAACAGGGTAGACAAAATAATAGAATGGTCTAAGTAATAACAGGATGGACAAAATAACAGTGTACTAAGTAATAACAGGGTGGACTAAGTAATAACAGGGTAGACAGAATAATAGAATGGTCTAAGTAATAACAGGGTAGACAAAATAATAGAATGGTCTAAGTAATAATAGGGTAGACAAAATAATAGAATGGTCTAGATAATAATAGGTGGACTAACCAAGTAATAACAGGGTGGACAATATATTAACAGGGTGGACATGTGGAATAAAAAAATGGATGATTTCCTATCTCTCACATACAACCAATTACAATATTACTGGATTTTGATAGGAAACAATATGTAAAACATCACCAAAGAACATTAAATACACTACTTCAACTTTAAACAAATTACTTTCACAACCACTATGTTCACTCTCAGTGTAAAAGCCTAAATTCAATCTGTTTATCATATAAAGCGATCGAGTCTCTTTAGAACATTTGGTCTAAACCGTTTGATTCATATGGATTGGTTTTCCAATCTCTTTATGAACTTTTTTGAAGCCTCAAATTGTCAGTTGCGTAGCTGTCTATGGAGGGACAGAAAGCTCTCATATTTCATCAAAAAGATCTTCATTTGTGTACTGAAGATGAACGAAAGTCTTACGGGTGTGGAACGACATGAGGGTGAGTAATAAATGACAGAATTTTAATTTTTGGGTGAACTATCCCTTTAAGGGAAGACATTTATAAATATTCTCAACTTTATTAATTATAATTGACAATTTAAACCTTGACAAAAAATTGACAGTTACTGTTACATGAGGAGGTCGTTTTTTTAAAATGTTAATTTTATTAAATAATTTGTGTAATTTTATCAAACTAACACCATAAATTATCCCAGAATGTTTGTGCTGCTATTTTATAATGATATCATCAAGTAACATGATTTACATGAAAATATACTGCCTAATAGAAATAACTTAAGTATAGTTTCATCTGTAGGCTTATATGAATTTGTGCATTAATTAAACTGTTATTTAATTGCTCTGTTGTGGTGCACTAATTGTAATTTCACAGTATTCTTTGAGGAACTGATAGTGAAAACATCGCAGGCGACGGAGAGCCTCCTCCAGTTCATCTGATGGCATCAGCACACACAACCTAAAACACACACACGGCGACAGGGTGTTGAGTGTGTGTGTGTGTGTGTGTATGTGTGTGTAGAATGCATGTCTAAAAAGGTCACTGTACCTGAAGTGGCAGCAGCTCCGTGGATGTGTGTGATCTTCACTGAACCCGACACACACACCCTGATCCTCCAACAACCTCCTGCTGTACAACAACCCCACAGACTGCACACACACACACACACACCTTAAGGAAAGATTTCACTCTTACCCTCATGTCATTCCAAACTTGTATCACTTTCTGACTTCCGAGGAACACAAAGATGATATTGTACAGAATGTTCAAGCTGCTCTTTTGCAAAAAGTTTTACGTTTTTAGTTGAAAAACGGTGTTGTGTAAACGACCTCCAAGCCTTCAGTTCTTGGTCTCTTATTAATGTTATGTTAGTTGTGTAGTGTTCTCGTTCTTTTATTAAAAGAGTTATTTCTCGTTCATTCTGCATCACGCATCTTCCTTTGGGATTTAACTACATGGCAACCCTGTGACAAGTGTGTGTGTTTATGTGTTTGTACCTGTGCATGTGTCACAGCTGAGTGAGGAAGAGTCAGGTGCAGATAGAGGAAGATTCCGCTCTGAACTGACAGACAGCTGAATCCCGGAAGATCATTAATGACTTTGACAGCCCTGGAAACGTTACACTTCAGAGTCATTAGTCTGGATGCCACCTCCTAAACACACACATTTAAAATGTGCATATTAACTGTACACATTAAATAATGTTTAATCAGTCCTTTACAATTGTGTCTGTAAGGAGTCTATCATATTCTAAATAATTACATGTATTATTAATAATAATCATATTAAATAATCAATAATCATATTATTAAACAAGTAATAAGAGGGTGGACTAAGTAATAACAGGGTAGACAGAATAATAATAGTGGTCTAAGTAATAACAGGGTTGACTAATAACAGGGTAGACAGAATAATAACAGAGTGGACTATATAATAATAGGGAGGACTAACCAAGTAATAACAGGGTAGACAAAATAATAACAGTGGACTACGTAACAACAGGGTGGACTTAGAGATAACAGGATAGGCAAAATAATAACAGTGGACTAAGTAATAACAGGGTGGACAAACTAAGTAATATCAGGGTGGACAAAATAACAGAGTGGACTAAGTAATAACAGGTTAGACAAAATAAAAACAGAGTGGACTATGTAATAATAGGGTGAACTAACTAAGTAATAACAGGGTGGACAAAATAATAACAGGGTAGACAAAATAATAACAGAATGGACTAAGTAATAACAGGGTGGACTAACTAAGTAATAACAGGGTAGACAAAATGATAACAGAGTGGACTAAGTAATAACAGGGTGGACTAAGTAATATCAGGGTGAACAAAATAATAGAGTGGACTAAGTAATAACAGGGTAGACCAAGTAATAACAGGTTAGACAAAATAAAAACAGAGTGGACTATGTAATAATAGGGTGAACTAACTAAGTAATAACAGGGTGGACTAAGTAATAACAGGGTAGACAAAATGATAACAGAGTGGACTAAGTAATAACAGGGTGGACTAAGTAATATCAGGGTGACTAAAATAATAGAGTGGACTAAGTAATAACAGGGTAGACCAAGTAATAACAGGTTAGACAAAATAAAAACAGAGTGGACTACGTAATAATAGGGTGAACTAACTAAGTAATAACAGGGTGGACAAAATAATAACAGGGTAGACAAAATAATAACAGAATGGACTAAGTAATAACAGGGTGCACTAACTAAGTAATAACAGGGTAGACAAAATGATAACAGAGTGGACTAAGTAATAACAGGGTGGACTAAGTAATATCAGGGTGAACAAAATAATAGAGTGGACTAAGTAATAACAGGGTAGACCAAGTAATAACAGGTTAGACAAAATAAAAACAGAGTGGACTATGTAATAATAGGGTGGACTAACTAAGTAATAACATGGTAGACAAAATAATAGAGTGGACTAAGTAATAAGAGGGTGGACTAAGTAAGTAATAACAGGGTAGACAAAATAATAACAGAGTGGACTAAGTAATAATAGGGTGAACTAACTAAGTAATAACAGGGTGGACAAAATAATAACAGGGTAGACAAAATAATAACAGAATGGACTAAGTAATAACAGGGTGGACTAACTAAGTAATAACAGGGTAGACAAAATGATAACAGAGTGGACTAAGTAATAACAGGGTGGACTAAGTAATATCAGGGTGAACAAAATAATAGAGTGGACTAAGTAATAACAGGGTAGACCAAGTAATAACAGGTTAGACAAAATAAAAACAGAGTGGACTATGTAATAATAGGGTGGACTAACTAAGTAATAACATGGCAGACAAAATAATAGAGTGGACTAAGTAAGTAATAATAGGGTAGACAAAATAATAACAGAGTGGACTAAGTAATAACAGGGTGGACTAACTAAGTAATAACAGGGTAGACAAAATGATAACAGAGTGGACTAAGTAATAACAGGGTGGACTAAGTAATATCAGGGTGGACTAAGTAATAACAGAGTGGACTAAGTAATATCAGTGTGGGCAAAATAACAGAGTGGACTAAGTAATAACAGGGTAGACTAAGTAATAACAGGTTAGACAAAATAAAAACAGAGTGGACTACGTAATAATAGGGTGAACTAACTAAGTAATAACAGGGTGGACAAAATAATAACAGTGGACTAAGTAATAACAGGGTGGACTAACTAAGTAATAACAAGGTAGACAAAATGATAAAGTGGACTAAGTAATAACAGGGTGGACTAAGTAATATCAGGGTGGACAAAATAACAGAGTGGACTAAGTAATAACAGGGTAGTCTAAGTGATAACAGGTTAGACAAAATAAAAACAGAGTGGACTATGTAATAATAGGGTGGACTAACTAAGTAATAACAGGGTAGACAAAATGATAAAGTGGACTAAGTAATAA
This sequence comes from Megalobrama amblycephala, assembly GCF_018812025.1. Taxonomy (NCBI): domain Eukaryota; kingdom Metazoa; phylum Chordata; class Actinopteri; order Cypriniformes; family Xenocyprididae; genus Megalobrama; species Megalobrama amblycephala. The sequence goes on along the minus strand of NC_063054.1, from coordinate 37,426,390 downwards.
CAGGGTGGACTAAGTAATATCAGGGTGGACAAAATAACAGAGTGGACTAAGTAATAACAGGGTAGTCTAAGTGATAACAGGTTAGACAAAATAAAAACAGAGTGGACTATGTAATAATAGGGTGGACTAACTAAGTAATAACAGGGTAGACAAAATAATAGAGTGGACTAAGTAATAAGAGGGTGGACTAACTAAGTAATAACAGGGTAGAAAAAATAATAACAGAGTGGAATAAGTAATAACAGGGTGGACTAACTAAGTAATAACAGGGTAGACAAAATGATAACAGAGTGGACCAAGTAATAACAGGGTGGACTAAGTAATATCAGGGTGGACTAAGTAATAACAGAGTGGACTAAGTAATAACAAGGTGGACTAAGTAATAACAGGTTAGACAAAATAAAAACAGAGTGGACTATGTAATAATAGGGTGAACTAACTAAGTAATAACAGGGTGGACAAAATAATAACAGTGGACTAAGTAATAACAGGGTAGACAAAATAATAACAGAATGGACTAAGTAATAACAGGGTGGATTAACTATGTAATAACAGGGTAGACAAAATGACAACAGAGTGGACTAAGTAATAACAGGGTGGACAAAATAACAGAGTGGACTAAGTAATAACAGGGTAGACTAAGTAATAACAGGTTAGACAAAATAAAAACAGAGTGGACTATGTAATAATAGGGTGGACTAACTGGGTAATAACAGGGTAGACAAAATAATAACAGAGTGGACTAAGTAATAACAGGGTAGACTAAGTAATAACAGGTTAGACAAAATAAAAACAGAGTGGACTACGTAATAATAGGGTGAACTAAGTAATAACAGGGTAGACAAAATAATAGAGTGGACTAAGTAATAACATGATGGACTCATTTAATCACATTAAATAATCAATAATATTATTAAACAATTCTTAAAAATAAATCTTATTATTAAACAATCTAATTTATAAAACAATGTGTTTTAGCATGTACCTGTGTGTATAAAGTGTAGGAAGGTTCTCCAGGATGGGGCGGATCAGCCATGACATCAAGAGCGATCTGACCAATCACAGGAGGGCACAAATCTCCTGTCAGAAGAACCTCAGTGTATAACATTACAGCTTGATCAACATTCACCAGCTCCATATATCCCGTCCTGAAACCACACCTGCATCAAACACATTGAGCAACACTGAATTAGCAGTCTTTTTAGAGACTTCGACTTTTACTGTTTTTATAGACTGACATTATATGGTCATTATAGACTGACATTATACTCAACATTAGTTTTTGTTAGTAAAATTGTTAGTAAATGTTAGTAAAAAAAGGTAAGAAGATGACCATGTCAATTTTAGTTTGGTTTTATCAGCTCTAACATAATAAAAGATTGACTTGAAAAACTCACTCTCCCATGATGCCGTTGGAAAGCGAATGGAGCGAGGCCAGCTGAACGCTCCCAGAATAAGGGGCTCCCATCTCAGCCAGAACCCGCTTATAGGACACGAACTCTGAGCCGTCCGCAAAAACTGTGTTCTGATAAACCTGCAACACATAAAAATCATAAATACCAAGAAAACAAACATGACCAAACCAGAAAATGAAGATTACACTCTAAACACTCACCTCGTTGACCAACAAGAAAAGTTCTTCGTCGGCAGCGAAGCGAATCACATCCTCGATGGACTCCCTGCTCTGGACGTGCCCTGTATAATATTTATATGACAATTGATCAGTTCACTTACAAAAACTATGTGGTGACACTATGGTATTTTTCATTGGAATATCACCCTTAAGAAGTTAATTTAAGTGTGCATTAGTATACTTTTAAACTCTCAGTCTACTTTTTATGTACTTCTCAGAAATATACTTAAAATTACACTCAAGTACACTTGACTTACTGACAGAAAAGTCTAAGTATTTTTGGCTTACACTTGTTCTCAATCTTTTGATTGAGATATACTTAAGTATTCTTAGTATACTTGGCTTGTAGTTGTGTTTACACTTTTGTTTTAGTAGCATATTAAATACTTTTCCACATAGTTTTACATAATGTCTTAAGTATGTAAAGAAAACTCACAAGTTTACTTGCAGTATAATATACTAGTAGTAGTATACTGCAAAGTGTACTTTCATAAACTAAAAATGTGCTACAAATATTTAACTAGTAAACTATTAGTATACTTATAAGTTCACTTGTATTAAAGTTGAAAAGAAAAACATAGTTGTAAACTACTCAAAGTTTACTACTGTTACACTTAAAGTAGTATACTTAGTATTTTAAAAGTGGGCCAATTTAATCCCAAATTGTATTGAAATAGTACACTTCCAAGTATACTACTAATGCATGGATATTAGTATACTTTCTACAGAATAATATACTTGAACTTTACTTAAGTATACTTAATAAAATTAACTTAAAGTGTGCTTATGTTTTGTGAGCGTATAATTACACTGACCTTTTAAATTTAACATTTTGCGTGTTAAACGCGTCACATGACCAAAAAAATTTATTTAATTAAACTTAATTATATTGTCCCGTACCTGTAGGGTCACCGGGGTTACTGATATAAATTGCCCGTGGAGAGCACCGCCCTCTCGACGCCTGGATGGCTCTGTTAAGCTCCGCCCTCTCCACGCTCCACCCACACTGCTCTTGCAGCCGATAGGGCACCGGAACCATGCCCATCCTCTCCAGGAGGCGTGCCAGAGTGTGAGGGGCGGGGTCTGGGATCATAACAGCAGACACGCCCTCTGACTGACACAGCAGTCGCATCATCACCTGCGCACAGCCATGTCTCCAATCAAATGAAGCACATAAAACATAAACGAACGGTTCTGGATCGTACCATCAAACCCCTCTGGATCTCAACAGTGATAAACACTTGCTCTGGACTGGATGGGACGCCTCCGTCCCGCAGAGAAATCGACTCTGCTATAGTGTTTCTGACGTACATCGATCCACATGAATCAGTGTACGAACCTGAAGAGTGAAGCAACCAGACAGCCAATCACATTGTGAGCATCACAGGTCACATGACAGCATTAGCAGACAGTGGCTGTATTTTTTAAAATAAATAAATGCAGCTTTGGTGAGCAGAAAAAACCAGTAAAAACAGTAAAAAATCATACTGACCCCAAACTTTTGAGGTGTAGTGTGCATGCAATATGTAACTATCACAATGTCACACAAAGACAATCTCACCGATACTGCCTCCATCAAAGTGACGGAGTAACATCTGAGCTCTGAGACGAGCGTCAGGAGGAAGAGCGTCGCTCTGCAGGAGACTGGGATACAAACATCCGGCTATGACCTGAAACAAGTCGACATCAAACGCCATTCAATGCACACTTACTTCTGCAGTGAGACGGGTTTCAGAGACAAAAAGAACGTGACTTGATTTAAAAGAAAAGGATGTTGCATGTTAACATACACTGATCAATCATTTACAATTTAAGAGAGTGAACAGAGTCAGCTTTCACGCTGACCTCATCGCAGGACGATTATAACGGCACGTTCTGCTCTACAAAACCAAAGTGCAGGACGCATTGTGCTCATTTGTAATTCAGCCAGTATATATGGCAAGCCGTTTTGACTTTTATTCACATCTCAGAATATGAATTCTTGATATCAGCAATTCAATTGTTGATATCAGGAATTACATTTCCACTAGTAACAATGCTAATTCTTGATATCAACATTTGAATTTCCACTAGTAAAAACTAGAATTCTTGATATCTTTAATATGTCACCGTAGGCTGCCATTCAAATTCAATTGTTGATATCAAGAACTGATTTCTTACTAGTTGAAATTCTAATTTCACATATCAGAAATACAATTCTTATTAGTAAAAATTTTAATTTTTGATATCAATAATTACATTGCTACTAGTTAAATGTAAATTTTTGATATCAAGAATTCAATTGTCACTAGTTGAAATGTCAGTTCTTGATATCAACAATTGAATTTCTACTAGTAAAAATGTTCATTTTTGATATCTGAAAATGTATTTCTGATATCAATATAATTTCAGATATCTAAAATGGCTTTCTTACTAGTAACAATCACATTCATGATATCAGAAACTAACATTGTCACTAGTGAAAATCAAATTATTGATATCAAAAATTAACATTGTTACTAGTACCAATTCAATTTTTGATGTCAAGAACTGACATTTCAACTAGTGACAACTGAATTATTGATATCAAAAATTATGATTTTTACTAATAAGAATTGTTTTTCTGATATGTGAAATTGGAATTTCAACTAGTAAGAAATCAGTTCTTGATATCAACAATTGAATTTGAATGGCAGCCTATGGTGACATTTCACTAGTGAAAATACAATTACAGATATCAAGAATTCTAGTTTTTACTAGTGGAAATATAAATTCTTGATATCAAAAATTAGCATTTTAACTAATGAAAATTGAATTGTTGATATCAAAAATTAACTTTGTTACTAGTAGAAATGTAATTCCTGATATCAAGAATTAGCATTTTAACTAGTGAAAATTCAATTGTTGATATCAAGAATTCATATCCTGAGAATGAATAAAAGTCAAAACGGCTTGCCATAAGTATAACCGTTTGTTCGATATATCACTTATTTAAGCAACGATTGACAAAACGTCAGACCTGTCTAACAAAGGTTATTGGCTTCACTCCAGCGTTGTGAGAGTCTCCAGAACTCAAATCCAGAACCTTCTTCATATTCATCCCCTGTGAAAGGACAGATGTGACATTTAAAATTATAATGATATACTTTTCAATTGATCTGAGCAGATCTTCACATTAATTTTATATCTCTGTACACTTACTGGATGACAAACAGTTACTCATTTGCATTTGTTTCTACTTCCTTGATTTCACTAATTAAAATTAATAAATAAATATAAAATATAGTATTACATATAATTTTAATATTTATATATTTTAATATTTTATAATGATATTTCATATTTTATTATTATTATTATTATTAATATTAATAATTTTATTTTAGGAGAAACATCTGAGTCAAAGTTGATACTGAAAGAAAACGTAAGTATAAAATAACAATATCTGTGCACATTTACATAAACTTCCATATCTTCATAACTAATAATAAATGAAGAAAAACTTCAATATTTTTATAAAAGATTATTAGACCCCCCCCCCCCCCAAAAAAAACACATAATTTTAACATTTTAATGTAAATGTTTAATATAAAATTATGCTGTATCAGATAAAATAATTTCCAAAAACATATATTTTACAATAAAATTTCATGTTGTTAATGCATTAAATAATATTAACAGTTAATAAATATGTCATGCTAAGGTCAGGTAAATTATGTTAAAAAATACAACTTTTGATATTAATGTAGGTATTAGTACATTTTGGAATTAACATTAAGATGTTTTTATACTGTATTATGTCTTTCAATTTAATTATACAATAAATACATTTTTAAGGACAGAAATCTTCTTTCTTGCAGTATATCTTCGATTATTCTACTTTCTTTTCCATTTTTTTTTCTTTTATGTTAATAATACCCATTGCCATCACTGACCAAAACGAAATAGATAATAAATACACAATAAATAAACAGTTTTACATCGCAAAAAAACTCAAAAACTTTTCACATATTTATATCATGCACTTTTAACTACACTTAGATAAACCCTTTTATGCAATAGGCTATCAAAAAATATGTTAACTAAAGTAGATAACTGATGTCAACAAATGGAACCTTACTGTAAAGTGTTACCCATTTTACAATAAATTTTCAGTTGATAACATTTTTATTTGACTTGTGTGTTTTTCACCTGTTTATAGTCGCGAGTCTCTTCCTCAGCTGATGGTGGTCTGGTGGTCTTCTTCAGAGCAGACATGTCTTCAGATGTCTTCTGGTAAACAAGTTAGTGTGGCTCTCTCACTCCGTTAATATATGACTGCATTAACTTCTGCTGAGCTCGGTGTCCCAGTAAAGGTGCGTTCAAACAATGATGATAACTGTAACGATAACGGCATATTGAAACAATATGGATGGAATCACTTTCAGAACGATTTTTTTTTCAGCTGATGAACGATAAAATCATTAACAGCCAATCAGAATCCATCATGCTGTAAGAGCGCGAGGATTTAAAGCGACACGTGACAAAACTGCAGCCGTGTTAATAATAAACAGATCGATATAGTGAGTTTGTGTACAGTATACGCTTATCTTTATAGTTATCGTTCTTGATGTGAACGGGCCTTAAAGGGTTAGTTCACCAAAAAATGAAAATTCTGTCACCCAAGACGTGTCACTCGTATTGTTTTGAATGGGAGAAAGTGTAACGCGTAATATGGCGGAATAAGTCCCGCCTTCTAAATAAGAGCCAATCGCCGACTGGTAAAGACATCGCGTCACTGCAGCGGCCGTTAGAAGCACTGGTTTCTATAGAAACAGTGCGTTTGCGCATGCGCATTAGCTTGATCCAGCCTGAAAAATAGTTTTTTTGTCATGATTCGAGAGTTTGGAAAAAACATTTAAATGAGACAGTTGTTGTCAGATTTCATTGGTGATTTCAAATATGAAATTTAATCGTAAGGTTGGCGAACGGTTTTGGAGAATTTGATGTTTCCCCATTCAAAGAGATAGGAGCTGCATGATGCCCAGGATGCCCCAGAGGCGTTTCAAAGATGGCCGCCGAGTGAAATGACTTGTCTTAAAGGGACTTTGCTCTCTATAATAAAAATGTATAATTCAGATTTTGATCTCCATATCCATTTACATATATTATATATATCTTCCAAGGGGTTTTTTCCCTCCTAGGACTTTTTTCCCACGCTGGGTTTTTCTCCTAGGGGGTTTTTTCCACCCCTGGGAGTCAGCCGACATTGGCTTAATGTAGCACCATCTTGTATATGTTACATATTACCACGCTTGTTTGTACAGCTTATTTTTAACCACTTCCCTTTTTTCTGTGCTTCTAATATGTAAAGCTGCTTTGAAACAATTACCAATTGTAAAAGCGCTATATAAATAAATTTGACTTGACTTGACTTAAACTCAATTTTATGAAGCGACGTGAATGCTTTGCTTGTGCAAAAAAACACAATTTACCACTTTATTAACATTATCCAAAGCATGTTCACGCAACAATGCCAGTACTCGCGTGAACACAAAACACATGCGTCGTGATGCTTTTGCAAACACTCGCGCATGTGCGTTGAGTTAACGCGCGGGTCTGAACACAACACGCATGCGTCCTGATGCTCTCGCAACACAACATATAATTTACTACTTTATTTTCAAAATAACCTTATCCGAAGCATTTACACAAAAATTACAGCTCTTGCGTGTGAACACAAAACACATGTACCGTGAAGCTCTTGCGAACATGCGTTTTTGTAAATAAAATGGTAAATTATGTTTTTTGCGCAAACAAAGCACTCGCATCGCTTCATAAAATTGAGTTTAAAGGATTAGTTCACTTTCAAATTAAATTTCTTGATAATTTACTCACCTCCATATCATCTAAGATGTTCATGTCTTTCTTTCTTCAGTCGAAAAGAAATGAAGGTTTTTGATGAAAACATTCCAGGATTATTCTCCATATAGTGGACTTCAGTGGCCTCCAAACAGTTGAAGGTTAAAATTGGATTGGATCTCTATAGAGAGACAGAAACCTCTCAGACTTGATTTGTGTTCTGAAGATGAATGAAGGTCGTACAGGTGTGGAACGACATGAGGGAGAGTAATTAATGACAGAATTTTCATCTTTGGGTGAACTAACCCTTTAACCCTCAGTTCTATACAGCACAGGTTCACTTTCACACTGCTGCTGTAAACAGAAGTGACCAGCATTTCAACGAGTTTGCACCAGTTTTCAGGTCACCTGGGTTTACTCAGTTACACACTTGCAAAGAAGTTCATCACACAATGAAGTAAAACAGTCACATAAAAATATCTTTTTTTATTTGTATGAAAAAAATACACATGCACAATGTGCAAAAGCAATGTACACAATCATACAGAATCACTGCCATAAAATAATAATTTTTGCTTCCCCAAAGAACCTTTCAGTGATTTGTTTTAAAAAATAACTTTTTTTTTCTTAATGTGAAGGACATTTTAAAAATCTAAAGAACCGTTTGTGGAATGGAAATGTTAAAGGTTCTTCATGGATTCATTAACGCCAATAAAGATCATTTCTTCTGCCGTGAGTGAGGCAGTGTTGTGTTTGGCTCTCTGTTTGGGAGATTTTATACTGGACTTGGTGTTGTTGTCTTGTGGTTCATCGTGTTTTGTCGGGACACTGGATCTTGTAGCCCACTCTATACGCCTGCAGATACACACGCGCCTGGTTTATCCTGCAAACACAGAAAACAACACCACACATGACAGTAAGAGCAGCACACACTTACACATTTAAGAGAAAGTTTACGACTGTATTTCACAGCTGAGAGTCAGGCTGGTGTGACGTGTATTTTGTGTCAAAAGAGATTCTGCTATATCAGTTAATGCAATAATAAGCAATGTTGCAACATTAATATACTATGGAAGAGGATTAGGGCCAAGCAATAATAAAAAAATAAAAACCATCTCGAGATTAAAGTTGTTAAATTTCGTGAAAAAATTCGTTAAATTTCGAGAAAAAAGTCGAGATAAAATGTTGAGAATAAAGTCATTAAATTATGAGAAAAAGGTTGTTAAATTACGAGAACAAATTCGTTAAATTACAAATTTGCTCTCATAATTTAACGAATTTGTTCTCGTAATTTAACAACATTTTTCTCGTAATTTAATGAGTTTTTTTTCGTAATTTAATGACTTTATTCTCAACATTTTATCTCGACTTTTTTCTCGAAATTTAACGAGTTTTTTCTCGTAATTTAATGACTTTATTCTCAACATTTTATCTCGACTTTTTTCTCGAAATTTAACGACATTTTTCTCGTAATTTAACGAATTTGTTCTCGTAATTTAATGACTTTATTCTCAACATTTTATCTCGACTTTTTTCTCGAAATTTAACGACATTTTTCTCGTAATTTAACGAATTTGTTCTCATAATTTAATGACTTTATTCTCAACATTTTATCTCGACTTTTTTCTCGAAATTTAACGAGTTTTTTCTCGTAATTTAATGAGTTTATTCTCAACATTTTATCTCGACTTTTTTCTCAAAATTTAAAATTTTTCTCGTAATTTAACGAATTTGTTCTCGTAATTTAACGATTTTTTTCTCGTAATTTAATGAGTTTATTCTCAACATTTTATCTCGACTTTTTTCTCAAAATTTAACGTCATTTTTCTCGTAATTTAACGAATTTGTTCTCGTAATTTAACGACTTTTTTCTCGTAATTTAACGAATTTGTTCTCGTAATTTAACGACTTTTTTCTCGTAATTTAATGACTTTATTCTCAACATTTTATCTCGACTTTTTTCTTGAAATTTAACGAGTTTTTTCTCATAATTTAATGAGTTTATTCTCAACATTTTATCTCGACTTTTTTCTCAAAATTTAACAAAATTTTTCTCATAATTTAACGAATTTGTTCTCGTAATTTAATGACTTTTTTCTCGTAATTTAATGAATTTATTCTCAACATTTTATCTCGACTTTTTTCTCGAAATTTAACATTTTTCTCGTAATTTAACGAATTTGTTCTCGTAATTTAATGACTTTTTTCTCGTAATTTAATGAATTTATTCTCAACATTTTATCTTGACTTTTTTCTCAAAATTTAACAACATTTTTCTCGTAATTTAACGAATTTGTTCTCGTAATTTAATGACTTTTTTCTCGTAATTTAATGAATTTATTCTCAACATTTTATCTCGACTTTTTTCTCGAAATTTAACAACATTTTTCTCGTAATTTAATGAGTTTTTTCTCGTAATTTAATGACTTTATTCTCAACATTTTATCTCGACTTTTTTCTCGAAATTTAACGAGTTTTTTCTCGTAATTTAATGACTTTATTCTCAACATTTTATCTCGACTTTTTTCTCGAAATTTAACAACATTTTTCTCGTAATTTAACGAATTTGTTCTCGTAATTTAATGACTTTATTCTCAACATTTTATCTCGACTTTTTTCTCGAAATTTAACAACATTTTTCTCGCAATTTAACGAATTTGTTCTCGTAATTTAATGACTTTATTCTCAACATTTTATCTCGACTTTTTTCTCGAAATTTAACGACATTTTTCTCGTAATTTAATGAGTTTATTCTCAACATTTTATCTCGACTTTTTTCTCGAAATTTAACGAGTTTTTTCTCGTAATTTAATGAGTTTATTCTCAACATTTTATCTCGACTTTTTTCTCAAAATTTAACAAAATTTTTCTCGTAATTTAACGAATTTGTTCTCGTAATTTAACGATTTTTTTCTCGTAATTTAATGAGTTTATTCTCAACATTTTATCTCGACTTTTTTCTCAAAATTTAACGTCATTTTTCTCATAATTTAATGAATTTGTTCTCGTAATTTAACAACTTTTTTCTCGTAATTTAACGAATTTGTTCTCGTAATTTAACGACTTTTTTCTCGTAATTTAATGACTTTATTCTCAACATTTTATCTCGACTTTTTTCTTGAAATTTAACGAGTTTTTTCTCATAATTTAATGAGTTTATTCTCAACATTTTATCTCGACTTTTTTCTCAAAATTTAACAACATTTTTCTGGTAATTTAACGAATTTGTTCTCGTAATTTAACGACTTTTTTCTCGTAATTTAATGAGTTTATTCTCAACATTTTATCTCGACTTTTTTCTCAAAATTTAATGTCATTTTTCTCGTAATTTAACGAATTTGTTCTTGTAATTTAACGACTTTTTTCTCGTAATTTAACGAATTTGTTCTCGTAATTTAACGACTTTTTTCTCGTAATTTAATGACTTTATTCTCAACATTTTATCTCGACTTTTTTCTTGAAATTTAACGACTTTTTTCTCATAATTTAATGAGTATTCTCAACATTTTATCTCGACTTTTTTCTTGAAATTTAACATTTTTCTCATAATTTAACGAATTTGTTCTCATAATTTAATGACTTTTTTCTCGTAATTTAATGACTTTATTCTCAACATTTTATCTCGACTTTTTTCTTGAAATTTAACGAGTTTTTTCTCATAATTTAATGAGTTTATTCTCAACATTTTATCTCGACTTTTTTCTCAAAATTTAACAACATTTTTCTCGTAATTTAACGAATTTGTTCTCGTAATTTAATGACTTTTTTCTTGTAATTTAATGAATTTATTCTCAACATTTTATCTCGACTTTTTTCTCGAAATTTAACAACATTTTTCTCGTAATTTAATGACTTTATTCTCAACATTTTATCTCGACTTTTTTCTCGAAATTTAACAACATTTTTCTCGATATGGTTTTATTTTTTTATTAGTGCTTGGCCCTAATCCTCTTCCGTAATATACACTACCCTTAGTTTGGGGTCAGTAAGATTTTTTTCTTTTTTTTTTTTTTTAAAGAAATTAATACTTCTAATAAGCAAGGACTTAAATGGAAATCGATCACAAAAGTGACAGTAAATCATTTAAAATATTACAAAAGATTTCTAATTCAAATAAATGCTGTTCTTTTGAACTTTCTATTCATTAACAAATCCTGAAAAATAAAATGTTTCCACAAAAATATGACTGTTTTCAACATCAGAAATGTTTCTTGAGCAGCAAATCATCATATCAGAATGATTTCTGAAGGATCATGTGACACCGAAGACTGGAGTAATGATGCTGAAAATTCAGCTTTGATCACTGGATATAAATTATAGTTTACTATATATTCACATAGAAGACACATATTTTAAATTGTAAAAATATTTCACAATTTTTACTGTATTTTTGATCAAATAAATGAGCCTTGGTGAGCAAAATAGACTCTTTCAAAAACATTTTAATAATCTTGCCGACCTCAAATCTGATATGATTATAATATTTTGAATCTTTAGTTTTGAACTCATAATCTGAATCTGATTCATTCATTTGATTATATGCTTTGTGTCATTCAGTGGATTACAGTACAAACAGAGCTTTGCTACATGGTTATCTCATCGCACTGTGCTCTGATTGGTCGGCTGGAGCAGTGTGTTGTGATTGATGTTTGGGAAATGTCCCGCCCCTTACCATATCCACCAGTTTCAACACACTACTAACTAACTCAAACAGGCCCCGCCCCTTTATTATGCGCATTAATTATTTAAATAAGGAATATTGTGAAGAAAACTCATTTCAGGGAGTTCAGAAACACTGATATAGAGAAGAAGAGTTTTTTCTCATAATTTAATGAGTTTATTCTCAACATTTTATCTCGACTTTTTTCTCAAAATTTAACAACATTTTTCTCGTAATTTAACGAATTTGTTCTCGTAATTTAATTACTTTTTTCTTGTAATTTAATGAATTTATTCTCAACATTTTATCTCGACTTTTTTCTCGAAATTTAACAACATTTTTCTCGTAATTTAATGACTTTATTCTCAACATTTTATCTCGACTTTTTTCTCGAAATTTAACAACATTTTTCTCGTAATTTAACGAATTTGTTCTCGTAATTTAATGACTTTATTCTCAACATTTTATCTCGACTTTTTTTCTCGAAATTTAACGACATTTTTCTCGTAATTTAATGAGTTTATTCTCAACATTTTATCTCGACTTTTTTCTCGAAATTTAACGAGTTTTTTCTCGTAATTTAATGAGTTTATTCTCAACATTTTATCTTGACTTTTTTCTCAAAATTTAACAACATTTTTCTCGTAATTTAACGAATTTGTTCTCGTAATTTAACGATTTTTTTCTCGTAATTTAATGAGTTTATTCTCAACATTTTATCTCGACTTTTTTCTCAAAATTTAACGTCATTTTTCTCGTAATTTAACGAATTTGTTCTCGTAATTTAACGATTTTTTTCTCGTAATTTAATGAGTTTATTCTCAACATTTTATCTCGACTTTTTTCTCAAAATTTAACGTCATTTTTCTCGTAATTTAACGAATTTGTTCTCGTAATTTAACGACTTTTTTCTCGTAATTTAATGACTTTATTCTCAACATTTTATCTCGACTTTTTTCTTGAAATTTAACGAGTTTTTTCTCATAATTTAATGACTTTATTCTCAACATTTTATCTCGACTTTTTTCTCAAAATTTAACAACATTTTTCTCGTAATTTAACGAATTTGTTCTCGTAATTTAACGACTTTTTTCTCGTAATTTAATGAGTTTATTCTCAACATTTTATCTCGACTTTTTTCTCAAAATGTAACGTCATTTTTCTCGTAATTTAACGAATTTGTTCTCGTAATTTAACGACTTTTTTCTCGTAATTTAACGAATTTGTTCTCGTAATTTAACGCCATTTTTCTCGTAATTTAATGAGTTTATTCTCAACATTTTATCTCGACTTTTTTCTCGAAATTTAACGAGTTTTTTCTCGTAATTTAATGAGTTTATTCTCAACATTTTATCTTGACTTTTTTCTCAAAATTTAACAACATTTTTCTCGTAATTTAACGAATTTGTTCTCGTAATTTAACGATTTTTTTCTCGTAATTTAATGAGTTTATTCTCAACATTTTATCTCGACTTTTTTCTCAAAATTTAACGTCATTTTTCTCGTAATTTAACGAATTTGTTCTCGTAATTTAACGACTTTTTTCTCGTAATTTAATGACTTTATTCTCAACATTTTATCTCGACTTTTTTCTTGAAATTTAACGAGTTTTTTCTCATAATTTAATGAGTTTATTCTCAACATTTTATCTCGACTTTTTTCTCAAAATTTAACAACATTTTTCTCGTAATTTAAAGAATTTGTTCTCGTAATTTAACGATTTTTTTCTCGTAATTTAATGAGTTTATTCTCAACATTTTATCTCGACTTTTTTCTCAAAATTTAACGTCATTTTTCTCGTAATTTAACGAATTTGTTCTCGTAATTTAACGACTTTTTTCTCGTAATTTAATGACTTTATTCTCAACATTTTATCTCGACTTTTTTCTTGAAATTTAACGAGTTTTTTCTCATAATTTAATGAGTTTATTCTCAACATTTTATCTCGACTTTTTTCTCAAAATTTAACAACATTTTTCTCGTAATTTAACGAATTTGTTCTCGTAATTTAACGACTTTTTTCTCGTAATTTAATGAGTTTATTCTCAACATTTTATCTCGACTTTTTTCTCAAAATGTAACGTCATTTTTCTCGTAATTTAACGAATTTGTTCTCGTAATTTAACGACTTTTTTCTCGTAATTTAACGAATTTGTTCTCGTAATTTAACGCCATTTTTCTCGTAATTTAATGAGTTTATTCTCAACATTTTATCTCGACTTTTTTCTCGAAATTTAACGAGTTTTTTCTCGTAATTTAATGAGTTTATTCTCAACATTTTATCTTGACTTTTTTCTCAAAATTTAACAACATTTTTCTCGTAATTTAACGAATTTGTTCTCGTAATTTAACGATTTTTTTCTCGTAATTTAATGAGTTTATTCTCAACATTTTATCTCGACTTTTTTCTCAAAATTTAACGTCATTTTTCTCGTAATTTAACGAATTTGTTCTCGTAATTTAACGACTTTTTTCTCGTAATTTAATGACTTTATTCTCAACATTTTATCTCGACTTTTTTCTTGAAATTTAACGAGTTTTTTCTCATAATTTAATGAGTTTATTCTCAACATTTTATCTCGACTTTTTTCTCAAAATTTAACAACATTTTTCTCGTAATTTAAAGAATTTGTTCTCGTAATTTAACGATTTTTTTCTCGTAATTTAATGAGTTTATTCTCAACATTTTATCTCGACTTTTTTCTCAAAATTTAACGTCATTTTTCTCGTAATTTAACGAATTTGTTCTCGTAATTTAACGACTTTTTTCTCGTAATTTAATGACTTTATTCTCAACATTTTATCTCGACTTTTTTCTTGAAATTTAACGAGTTTTTTCTCATAATTTAATGAGTTTATTCTCAACATTTTATCTCGACTTTTTTCTCAAAATTTAACAACATTTTTCTCGTAATTTAACGAATTTGTTCTCGTAATTTAACGACTTTTTTCTCGTAATTTAATGAGTTTATTCTCAACATTTTATCTCGACTTTTTTCTCAAAATGTAACGTCATTTTTCTCGTAATTTAACGAATTTGTTCTCGTAATTTAACGACTTTTTTCTCGTAATTTAACGAATTTGTTCTCGTAATTTAACGACTTTTTTCTCGTAATTTAATGAGTTTATTCTCAACATTTTATCTCGACTTTTTTCTTGAAATGTAACATTTTTCTCATAATTTAACGAATTTGTTCTCATAATTTAATGACTTTTTTCTCGTAATTTAATGACTTTATTCTCAACATTTTATCTCGACTTTTTTCTCGAAATTTAACGAGTTTTTTCTCGTAATTTAACGAGTTTATTCTCAACATTTTATCTCGACTTTTTTCTTGAAATTTAACGATTTTTTTCTCGAAATTTAACAACTTTAATCTCGATATGGTTTTATTTTTTTATTAGTGCTTGGCCCTAATCCTCTTCCGTAATATACACTACCCTTAGTTTGGGGTCAGTAAGATTTTTTTCTTTTTTTTTTTTTAAAGAAATTAATACTTCTAATAAGCAAGGACTTAAATGGAAATCGATCACAAAAGTGACAGTAAATCATTTAAAATATTACAAAAGATTTCTAATTCAAATAAATGCTGTTCTTTTGAACTTTCTATTCATTAACAAATCCTGAAAAATAAAATGTTTCCACAAAAATATGACTGTTTTCAACATCAGAAATGTTTCTTGAGCATCAAATCATCATATCAGAATGATTTCTGAAGGATCATGTGACACCGAAGACTGGAGTAATGATGCTGAAAATTCAGCTTTGATCACTGGATATAAATTATAGTTTACTATATATTCACATAGAAGACACATATTTTAAATTGTAAAAATATTTCACAATTTTTACTGTATTTTTGATCAAATAAATGAGCCTTGGTGAGCAAAATAGACTCTTTCAAAAACATTTTAATAATCTTGCCGACCTCAAATCTGATATGATTATAATATTTTGAATCTTTAGTTTTGAACTCATAATCTGAATCTGATTCATTCATTTGATTATATGCTTTGTGTCATTCAGTGGATTACAGTACAAACAGAGCTTTGCTACATGGTTATCTCATCGCACTGTGCTCTGATTGGTCGGCTGGAGCAGTGTGTTGTGATTGATGTTTGGGAAATGTCCCGCCCCTTACCATATCCACCAGTTTCAACACACTACTAACTAACTCAAACAGGCCCCGCCCCTTTATTATGCGCATTAATTATTTAAATAACGAATATTGTGAAGAAAACTCATTTCAGGGAGTTCAGAAACACTGATATAGAGAAGAACTTTTTCCTGCTCAACACACTAAACACAGATGAACATGGAAAAAAAGCAGAATTTGTCCATTTTCATTCTCATGTGTGAGTACGTGTGTGACTGACCTGTATTTAGTACAGAGTTGGACTCCCAGGGGTCCGCAGCGGTCCACGTAACTCTCCCGAAAGCCTTTCCGCACCGCGCGGGCCATACTGACCACCGTCGTCACGACAGGACACGTGCTGAGGACGGGATGATGGGCTTTAATTCATTAACATGATGAGTGCTGTGTGTGTGTGTGTGTTTGTTCTCTTACAGTTTCTCACAGCGTATGCCGCTCGTCCCCGTCGGACACACACAGGTGTTCAGAGGGCCGCAGGCTGCACCATGTTGGCAGGGAGGAACACACGGCGTAGTGACAGCTGCACACACACACACACCACAGCATGAACAGAAGAAACACTGCAAACTGAACTGAAAGGATGAACATGAAACTGAAATTGAATAAATGAATGATGTCATATGAATGATTCAATGATTAATGATGTCATAATTAAAGGATTCATGTTATGAATTTCTGTAAAGCAGTTTGAAACAAAAATAAAATGCAATGGACTATATGCACGGTTACTTCCTGGTTGTCGTTAAGTCAGCTCAGGCATTTCCAGTGAACTGTTCATTCTGTATTTGCTGTACATCAACACAAAACCATCAATGGTTGACTTTTTAATGTTGTATTCATATTTTAATGCAGTTATCACATTTATCTAATATGCCAATAAACCAGTTTTATTGATTGCAATAAAGATGAAGCTATTGGGACGTTTAAAAACGCCGTATCTGCAATTAGACACGCATATGCATTATTTTTCCCCATAACTTCAAATGTTATTTTTAATGTGATGACCACAAACATTATTTGTTCTTCTGAGATTGTCCCCATTGTAAAACCGAACATTTAAAAATGTAGGAAATTCATTATTTGATAGAAAACACGCATTTAAAAATAAAAAAGACAATAATTACCACTTTAACCAGCAGGTGGCGGCAGAGTAGCATTTATTTGCGCATATATCTAAGTGTTTTTCACTTTGTTTTTGACTAAATATTAAACATAATAAAATAACTAGGTTTAAAAATACATTTTGTCAATGTGAAGTATGAAGTACTCACGAAATCTCATGAAAAACAATAACTTTTTTTGTGAATGAATGACACAGAAAGCGAGCGCCGCTCTCTCTTTATAATCACAGCAGCTGTCAGATCAATGATTTCAGCACATTTTATTCAATTAATCTAACTAAAGTGCACAATAAATATTTAATTTTTGAAGATTTTTTTCACATAAAAGTGTAAAAACTGATGATCGAATTGAATTAAGTGGAGGAGGAACACTGAGGCTCGTCTTTATTTATTTATTTTTTATGCCGTCTTACGTTTGAATAACTAAATTAATGCTATGCATGACTATTTAAGTGACTATATTCTGATTATAAACTCAGTATTACACTACTGATGCTCAACACACCAGCACATGACTCTCACCGGAAGTTTTCCAGCTGGCTTATATTAATGCAGAAGTTCTAAAGAACGCTCTGTGCGTATAGCCCATTGAATGAGTGAATAATGTCATGCTGAATTAATAAATAAATCATGTCATGATAGTAAATGACATCATCTGTGACGTCATAATGGATTATGAACATGAAAGAAAGAATGAATGATTAATAAATGTATTATTAACAATGGCGATCAATTAATGTTGCTCTGATGATAATTCTTCATTCAGTAATAATGGTTATATCACTCAGAATTAATTCATGAATGATGATGATGCCATATTTGAAAAATTAATGATTAAACGATATATTAATGACTATCAATTAATAAACACATTCTAGACACAAAAATTCTTCATTCATCATGAATAAATTATGTCGAATAATATTTTTTTTGCAAATTAATGAATGAAGGATGATGTCATGATAATGGATGATGTCACACTGAACGGAGTACTGAATGATGTCATGATGGAATGAACGATGTCGTTCGGTCACGTGCCCGTCTCGCAGAGGTTTCCGCTGAATCCATCCACACACTGGCATCTGTTGAGTCCCACACACACACCGCCGTTTTTACACGCCGACACACATCTGACGGGTTCTGAGGAGGAACACACACACACACACTTGTGATCTTCACTAGTTACTTTGAGGACAAAATTGCATGATTTGGTAAATTAAACTCTTTTACATTTGGGGTCGGTAAGATTTTTAAAATATTTTTAAAAGAGTCTCTTCTGCTCACCAAGACTGAATTTATTTGATCAAAAATACAGTAAAAATTGTGAAATATTTTTACAATTTAAAATATCTGTTTTCTATGTGAATATATAGTAAAGTGTAATTTATTCCTGTGATCAAAGCTGAATTTTCAGCATCATTACTCCAGTCTTCAGTGTCACATGATCCTTCAGAAATCATTCTAATATGATGATTTGCTGCTCAAGAAACATTATATCCATATTATATTATACCAAGAAACAATGTTATTTACAAAAATAAAGCAATAGAGATAAATAAGATAAATAAGATTAAAATAATTATTAGAAATGAACAAATACAAAATAAATACATGAAATAAATAAATAAGATTAAAATAATTATTAAAATAAATACAAAATAAATACATGAAATAAATGTAAATAAAATGTAATAAATGTAATAAAAATGTGAGTAATAAATTAAATAGATATTGTTTTATTCTCATAGTTTTTATTTAAATGTAGTTTCAGGGGTTGGTTTAGTCATTAACATTAGCTTAATTTAAGATCAAGAGCAGTCTATGGTAGTCCTCATTTGCATTTGCATATGCGTACATACGTACTTAATTATATTTTGAATTATATAAAGTAAACAAAGTTGAGTTTCCTGTTAGGTTTAGGTGTTGGTTAGAGTATCTATAACTAGCTGTACAAAAAAACAATAGATGTCCCCATTTAAATCATTTGTGTGTGTGTGTGTGTGTGTGTGTTCGCTCACCTATCTGACAGCGAGCTCCTGTCCATCCGTCTGCGCAGCTGCAGGTGTTGATGTCCACACACCTCCCGCCGTTCACACATGGAGGAGAACACAGAGCTGCAAACACACACACATATACACAACATACTGCGTATAGAAGAAAAAGAGAAAACGAGAAAAAACATTAAAAAGCATCATATGCCTCTTTAAAATCACACAAACTCACGGGTGAGACACTGCGGCCCGCTGTAGTCTGAGGGACACTGGCAGGTGTTTGGAGCAACGCAACGTCCACCGTTACTGCATGGCAGCTCACACACGGCTGAGACACACACATCATCAGTCGTGTTACGGTGTGTGTGTGTGTGTGTGTGTGTGTGTGTGTGTGTGTGTGTGTGAGATACGGTCAACCGTTACCTGTGTGACATCCGTCGCCCGTCCAGCCCGGAGGACACAGACACACGTTCCACCTCATGCAGGAGCCTCCGTGAGCGCAGGGTGGAGAACACATGGCTGACACACACACACACACACACACACACACACACACAACAATAAACACATGAAACACATTTTCACAACCTTCAAAATTCCGATTTTTTGAAAGAAAGTGATACTTTTATTTATCAACGATGCATTAAATGCATCAAAAGTGACACTGAAAACATTTAGAATGTTGCAAAAGATTCTATTTCAAATAAATGCTGTTCTATTCATCAAATCATCATATCAGAATGATTTCTGAAGGATCATGTGACGCTGAAGACTGGAGTAATGATGCTGAAAATTCAGCTTTGATCACAGAAATAAATTACTTTTTAAAATATTTTTAAAATACAAAACACTTACTTTAAATTGTAATAATATTTAATATTTTTTACTGTATTTTTTGCATCAAATAAATGCAGCCTTGATGAACAGAAGAGACTAAACTTTTTGGTTTCATGGTGAAGGCAGTCCCAGAATGCACCATGACAAATTTTCAAATATTTATTCTAAGTATGCGTACAACTCAATACATAAAAAGCATAAATAAAATAGTTCAATCTGAGAAAACAGACTTAATTAATTATTCCACCATGTTATAGTTCATTAGCATAACTATCAGCTGTTTTACAGTGTAACTGTCAGTCAAATGTGAGTAAACATATTAGCTTTAAGTTATTACTGTACTGTAAAATAAAAAAATGAGATATAATTTTTTAAAATAAAAGTATTATTATTTATATATTTGTTATTATTAAATACAATTTTTATTTTACAGTATATTAATAGTATTGCAATATTCAATACTATTAATAATAATAATTTTAATATCATTACAAATTTTATTTGATTAAATTACAGAAATTAAAATTAATCAAAGAAATTACTACTGCAATAATATTATTGTACTGTAAAAAAATATTTCACAACAAAACCAATGCTAATTATTTTTACAGTAAAATTAATTTCTTAAATATTAATTTATTTGCTCTCAAATGTTAAACCACAGAGCTTTTATTTTGGCGGAAAAACGCAGGGAAGCTTCTCTTTTGTTGACAACAAAAAGCAAAAATCTCAGATTTATGTAATTCACGTGGATCTTATTAATATGGAAGTCTGTATGAAAATGGAAAAATCACACCCTGTTTCAGTATGTTTTGACCTCAAACACACGACTGTTACCTGAACATCCCGGTCCAGGGTATCCGGCCGGACAGTCGCAGGTGTTCGGAGCGACACACACTCCAGAGTTCTGACAGACAGGTTCACACACCGCTGGAAAAACACGTATGGTCATGAGGAGGGTTCATATGCATCAGTGTGTGTGTGTGTGTGTGTGTGTGTGAACAGCCGTGACTCACGTTGGCATTTTGTCGGGTCGTCTTTCCGCGACTCAAAGCCCGAGAGACAGCTGCAATTAAAACCGCCAGCGTGATTCACACACACCTGCTCACAGCCGCCGCTGAAACTCACACACTCGTCCACATCTGCAGAGAGAGAGAGATGTTGTTCAGCACGTCAGCTGACGAGAAAGTTAAAGCCTAAAACATTATTATTATTATTTTATTACTACTACTTAGTATTATTATTAATATTACAAATGTTATTTTTATTTTATTAAATTGCAATACTATTATCATACTGTAAAATACAAATATTTAATAATAATAATAATAATTATTATTATTACAATTATTATGATTATTATTAAAGACATTATTTTATTTTATTACATTTTAAAAATTAACCAAATTGATAAATAAATTACTGTAAAATAAAAAAAACATTAGCATTTAATAATAATAGTTGCAATTATTATAACAAATGTTGTTTTAATTTTATTAAATTAAAAAATAAATCAATAAATTACTATTGCAATACTATTATCATACTGTAAAATACAAATTAAATATTTAATAATAATAATAAAAATAATTATTACAATTATTATGATTTTTTAATTAAAGACATTATTTTTATTTTATTACATTTTAAAAATTAACCAAATCGATAAATAAATTACTGTAAAATAAAAAAACATTTGCATTTAATAATAATAGTTGCAATTATTATAACAAATGTTGTTTTGATTTTATTAAATTAAAAAATAAACAAATCAATATATTACTATTGCAATACTATTATCATACTGTAAAATACTAATTAAATATTTAATAATAATAATACAAATAATTATTATTATTACAATTATTATGATTTTTTAATTAATGACATTATTTTTATTTTATTACATTTTAAAAATTAACCAAATCGATAAATAAATTACAGTAAAATAAAAAAAACATTAGCATTTAATAATAATAATTGCAATTATTATAACAAATGTTGTTTTGATTTTATTAAATTAAAAAATAAACAAATCAATATATTACTATTGCAATACTAGTATCATACTGTAAAATACAAATTAAATATTTAATAATAATAATAATAATTATTATTATTATTATTATTATTACAATTATTATGATTTTTTATTAAAGACATTATTTTTATTTTATTACATTTTAAAAATTAACCAAATAATAACCAATAAATAAATTACTATTATCATACTGTAAAATAAAAAACTTTAGCATTCAATAATAATAGTTAAAAAAATACTAAAATTAAACAAATCATTGAAGAAATTACTATTGCAATATTATTACCGTACTGCAAAATAACAACTGAGTACTGAATAATAATAATTATTATTATTTTTATTAAAATGTATTAAGTTATAAAAAAACAACTCAATAAAGAAATTATTATTATTATCATAGTATTAGTATTATTAGAATATTGTATGATGTAAATACTAATACAGTTATTGTACGGGAAAATAAAAATAGTATTTAATAATAATAATAAACAATTACAATTATTATTATAAATGTTGTTATTTTATTAAATAATTTGTATATAAAATATTAATATTTTATACTGTATATAAAATTAAACAAATCAGTGAAGAAATTACTATTGCAATACTATTACTGTACTGAAAAATAACATTTTCATTCTTAATAATAAGAATAATAATTATTATTATTAAAAGTGTTATTTTTATTTTATTAAATTATAATAACTCACTAAAGAAATTACTACTAAAATAATATTATAGTACTGTAAAATAAAAAATGGGAATTTGACAAAAACAGTAAAATTGCCATACTATTATTAATGTCTGTATTAATTTCTTTGCTTTCGAATATTGAACCACAGAGCTTTTATTTTGGCGGAAAAACACAGCTTTTTAAAAATGTAAATATGTTGTTGACAACAGATGGATATACAGTCACAAAAACAATTCATGTGGATCATATTTATTCAGAAATGTGTGTAAATACAGAGAAATCCCATCCCTGCTGCTCTTATTATGAATGATTCGGTGTGTATTTGTGTGTTACCGTCACAGGTTCTGTGGTCGGCGCTCAGCTCCCATCCTGCCCTGCAGCTGCAGTGGACGCCACCTTCTGCCCCCAGAGAGCAGATATGATCACATCCTCCGTTCCTCAGCGCACACGACGTCACGTCTGAGAGAGAGAGACGCACACAGGCATTACTTATCCACATGATGCATGTGAAACAGTGAACACACACTTCACAGCACACGTGTGTATCACGCACTGACGCAGCTGGAGTTGCGCTGGTCCAGCAGCAGAGGGAAGGGACAGTGACACGTGTGACCGCCTGCTGTGTTCGTGCACTCGTGAGAACAGCCTCCGTTCTGTAGTTTACACTCGTCGATGTCTGTGACACACACACACACACACACACACACACACACACACACACACACACACACACACACACACACACACAGATGTCAGTGAACGAGAGAAAATCTGCTCCAGAACCGAAAACAGACTCTTAACGGGCTCTGAATTCTAAGGGGTCTGTACATTTTTTTAGAATAAACTGCAAAAAAGAAATAAAAATAAGATTAAACTAAATAAATAAATAAATAATAAATAAATACATTTAAATAAATAAAATCTAAAAGTATAGTACTATAGTGACTTAGTAGAAAAAATTGTTATAATGTAACACAATAGAAATGACACATTTTTCAAACAATATTTTTAAACACATATTTATAATATTAATTTTTAATTATAATATAAATTGAGTCTGCTAGGGAATACTAGTGGGTCCACAGAAAAGAGTAAAACTAAAATAAATAAATAAAAGATAAATATATTAAATAAATAAATAAGATTAAATTAATTGTTCAAATAAATACAAAATAAATACATTAAATAAATAAAAAACATTAAAATAATTATTAAAATAAATACATTAAATAAATAAATAAATAAGTTTGAAATAATTAATAAAATAAATGCAAAATAAATACATTAAATAAATAAGTTTAAAATAATTATTAGAAATTAACAAATACAAAATAAATACATTAAATAAATAAAAAAGATTACAATAATTATCCAAATAAATACAAAATAAATAAGATTAAAATAATTATTAAAATAAATACAAAATAAATACATTAAATAAATAAATAAGATTAAAATAATTATTAGAAATGAACAAATACAAAATAAATACATTAAATAAATAAATAAGATTAAAATAATTATTAAAATAAATACAAAATAAATAAATAAATAAATAAATAAATAATCTAACAGTCCCGTACTATAGTGAAGAGGGAAAATTTTAATAATGTAACATAATAGAAAGAAAATATTAAATATTTTCCAAATAATATTTTAAACATATTTATAATATATTTTTTTAACAGTATAAATTGGGTCTGCTAGGGAATAATAGGGGGTCCATAGAAAAATTTGAATAAAACTGAAATAAATAAATAATCTAACAGTACAGTACTATAGTAAGTAGGAAAAAATACTACATATTTTATTAAATAATTTTAATAAGTATTAAATAATAAGTGTTAAGTATTAAATATTTTCTTAATACTTTTTTACACATATTTATAATATAATTTTTTTCACAGTATAAATTGGGTCTGATAGGGAATACTAGGGCATCTATAGAAAAATTTAAATAAAACAAAACTAAATAAATAATTAAATATTAGATCAAACTAAATAAATAAATTATCCAGCAGTACAGTACTATTGTGGGTAGAAAAAAATTAATAATATAACATAATAGAAACTTTTTTCCAAATAATATTTTTATAATATTACATTTATAATATTCATTTTAAATTGGGTTAGTTAAGTGTAATGGTGTTTAGGATGGGGGTCCCATCATGTGTCATCTGAAAGACTGAGAACGGCTTTAACTGACCGTGATGTGAGATTTAAGGACACTGACCCACACAGCTGTGTCCATCGATGTGCAGCTGGTACCCGCGCCGACACGAGCAGAGGAACGAACCCAGTGTGTTCCTGCAGGTCTGTTCACATGTGTCATTACGGCTCACACACTCGTCCACATCTACACACACACACACACACACTTCAGTTTGTGTGTGCACTGGTCATTTAGTCCATTGTGCATCACTTACACCGGACACAAATGAATAAATGTTTTGACAATACAAATATACAGGTCGATTTCATGCTAATAAAGTACACTAAATTAAATTAAAAGGAAATTCACCTGAAGTGCACTGACCTGAATGAACAGAATTTAATTGAATGAAGTGAACTCAATTGCATTGCACTGAATTTAATAGATGTTACATGTAATTTAACGAATTTGTTCTCATAATTTAACGACTTTTTTCTCGTAATTTAACGAATTTGTTCTCATAATTTAACGAATTTGTTCTCGTAATTTAACGACTTTTTTCTCGTAATTTAACGAATTTGTTCTCATAATTTAACGAATTTGTTCTCGTAATTTAACGACTTTTTTCTCGTAATTTAACAAATTTGTTCTCATAATTTAACGACTTTTTTCTCGTAATTTAACGAATTTGTTCTCATAATTTAACGAATTTGTTCTCGTAATTTAACGACTTTTTTCTCGTAATTTAATGACTTTATTCTCATAATTTAACGAATTTGTTCTCATAATTTAACGACTTTTTTCTCGTAATTTAACGAATTTGTTCTCATAATTTAACAACTTTGTTCTCGTAATTTAACGACTTTTTTCTCGTAATTTAACGAATTTGTTCTCATAATTTAACGAATTTGTTCTCGTAATTTAACGACTTTTTTCTCGTAATTTAACGAATTTGTTCTCATAATTTAACGACTTTTTTCTCGTAATTTAACGAATTTGTTCTCATAATTTAACGAATTTGTTCTCGTAATTTAACGACTTTTTTCTCGTAATTTAATGACTTTATTCTCATAATTTAACGAATTTGTTCTCATAATTTAACGACTTTTTTCTCGTAATTTAATGACTTTATTCTCAACATTTTATCTCGACTTTTTTCTTGAAATTTAACGACTTTTTTCTCATAATTTAATGAGTTTATTCTCAACATTTTATTCTCATAATTTAACGAATTTGTTCTCATAATTTAACGACTTTTTTCTCGTAATTTAACGAATTTGTTCTCATAATTTAACAACTTTGTTCTCGTAATTTAACGACTTTTTTCTCGTAATTTAACGAATTTGTTCTCATAATTTAACGAATTTGTTCTCGTAATTTAACGACTTTTTTCTCGTAATTTAACGAATTTGTTCTCATAATTTAACGAATTTGTTCTCGTAATTTAACGACTTTTTTCTCGTAATTTAATGACTTTATTCTCATAATTTAACGAATTTGTTCTCATAATTTAACGACTTTTTTCTCGTAATTTAATGACTTTATTCTCAACATTTTATCTCGACTTTTTTCTTGAAATTTAACGACTTTTTTCTCATAATTTAATGAGTTTATTCTCAACATTTTATTCTCATAATTTAACGAATTTGTTCTCATAATTTAACGACTTTTTTCTCGTAATTTAACGAATTTGTTCTCATAATTTAACAACTTTGTTCTCGTAATTTAACGACTTTTTTCTCGTAATTTAACGAATTTGTTCTCATAATTTAACGAATTTGTTCTCGTAATTTAACGACTTTTTTCTCGTAATTTAACGAATTTGTTCTCATAATTTAACGACTTTTTTCTCGTAATTTAACGAATTTGTTCTCATAATTTAACGAATTTGTTCTCGTAATTTAACGACTTTTTTCTCGTAATTTAATGACTTTATTCTCATAATTTAACGAATTTGTTCTCATAATTTAACGACTTTTTTCTCGTAATTTAATGACTTTATTCTCAACATTTTATCTCGACTTTTTTCTTGAAATTTAACGACTTTTTTCTCATAATTTAATGAGTTTATTCTCAACATTTTATCTTGACTTTTTTCTTGAAATGTAAAATTTTTCTCATAATTTAACGAATTTGTTCTCATAATTTAATGACTTTTTTCTCGTAATTTAATGACTTTATTCTCAACATTTTATCTCGACTTTTTTCTCGAAATTTAACGAGTTTTTTCTCGTAATTTAACGAGTTTATTCTCAACATTTTATCTCGACTTTTTTCTCGAAATTTAACGACTTTTTTCTCGTAATTTAACGACTTTTTTCTCGTAATTTAACGACTTTGTTCTCGTAATTTAACGACTTTTTTCTCGTAATTTAATTACTTTATTCACATTTTATCTCGACTTTTTTTCTCGAAATTTAACGACTTTTTTCTCATAATTTAATGACTTTATTCTCATAATTTAACGAATTTGTTCTCATAATTTAACGACTTTTTTCTCGTAATTTAATTACTTTATTCTCAACATTTTATCTCGACTTTTTTTCTCAAAATTTAATGAATTTGTTCTCATAATTTAACGAATTTGTTCTCATAATTTAACGACTTTTTTCTCGTAATTTAGCGAATTTGTTCTCGTAATTTAACGACTTTTTTCTCGAAATTTAATGACTGTATTCACAACATTTTATCTCGACTTTTTTTCTCGAAATTTAACGAATTTGTTCTCATAATTTAACGAATTTGTTCTCATAATTTAACGAGTTTTTTCTCGTAATTTAACGAATTTGTTCTCGTAATTTAACGACTTTTTTCTCGTAATTTAATGACTTTATTCTCAACATTTTATCTCGACTTTTTTTCTCGAAATTTAACGACTTTTTTCTCATAATTTAATGACTTTATTCTCATAATTTAACGAATTTGTTCTCATAATTTAACGACTTTTTTCTCGTAATTTAATTACTTTATTCTCAACATTTTATCTCGACTTTTTTTCTCAAAATTTAATGAATTTGTTCTCATAATTTAACGAATTTGTTCTCATAATTTAACGACTTTTTTCTCGTAATTTAACGAATTTGTTCTCGTAATTTAACGACTTTTTTCTCGTAATTTAATGACTTTATTCACAACATTTTATCTCGACTTTTTTTCTCGAAATTTAACGAATTTGTTCTCATAATTTAACGAATTTGTTCTCATAATTTAACGAATTTGTTCTCATAATTTAACGAGTTTTTTCTCGTAATTTAACGAATTTGTTCTCGTAATTTAACGACTTTTTTCTCGCAATTTAATGACTTTATTCTCAACATTTTATCTCGACTTTTTTCTCGAAATTTAACGACTTTTTTCTCATAATTTAACGAATTTGTTCTCGTAATTTAACGACTTTTTTCTCGTAATTTAATGACTTTATTCTCAACATTTTATCTCGACTTTTTTTCTCAAAATTTAATGAATTTGTTCTCATAATTTAACGAATTTGTTCTCATAATTTAACGAGTTTTTTCTCGTAATTTAACGAATTTGTTCTCATAATTTAACGACTTTTTTCTCGTAATTTAATGACTTTATTCTCAACATTTTATCTCGCCTTTTTTTCTCAAAATTTAACGACTTTTTTCTCATAATTTAACAAATTTGTTCTCGTAATTTAACGAATTTGTTCTCATAATTTAACGACTTTTTTCTCGTAATTTAATGACTTTATTCTCAACATTTTATCTCGACTTTTTTTCTCAAAATTTAACGACTTTTTTCTCGTAATTTAACAAATTTGTTCTCGTAATTTAATGACTTTATTCTCAACATTTTATCTCGACTTTTTTCTCTAAATTTAACGACTTTTTTCTCATAATTTAACGAATTTGTTCTCGTAATTTAATGACTTTTTTCTCATAATTTAATGACATTAATCTCAACATTTTATCTTGACTTTTTTCTCAAAATTTAACGACTTTTTTCTCATAATTTAACGAATTTGTTCTCGTAATTTAACGACTTTTTTCTCGTAATTTAATGACTTTATTCTCAACATTTTATTTCGACTTTTTTCTCGAAATTTAACGAGTTTTTTCTTGAAATTTAACAACTTTAATCTCGAGATGGTTTTATTTTTTTATTATTGCTTGGCCCTAATCCTCTTCCGTACTAAATACATGTAGTTAATTATTATTACTCAATACTTAAATACATAATTACACTCTAATACAGAACCCTAACGCTCAAAATAATTAATTGGTTTGAGTAGGACAATCTTAAATTAAACAAATTAGTTTAGTCAAATTAACATTCAAGTTCACAGAACTGATATATTTTAAGTTTCATTGTTTTGAGTTTTATGAACTTATTTCTTTTAATTTAGATGAACTTAAGTTTAACTGAAACTGCATGCTTTGCCCATGACACTCGAAAGGGAGAGTAAATGCTAAAAATAAGTGTTATATAATGTTTTTTTAATGCAAGATTAATATTAAGTGGGAAAAACAAAAAATATTAACTCAAATTTTTTGAGTTTAGCCAACTTATTCGTGTTTACAGTGTAACTATTAATTTTCATAAATGTGATTCACATGCATCTGAGTGTAAGAAATGAAACTGAAACTGAAATTAAAGTGAATTCATCCGAACTGAACTGAATGGACTTTTAAATGCAAGTTTGACTGAGCTGAAGTGTCAGCAGTGTGTGTCTGTACCTGTACAGTTGTGTCCGTCTGCAGTGATGGTGTATCCGGTGTTGCAGCGGCAGCTGTACGTTCCCGGCTGGTTTGTGCAGTCGTGTTCACAGAGTCCGTTATCCTGAGCGCACTCGTCCACATCTGATGCCAAAGACACGAGTGACATCGTCCTTCAGCGTTAGTGATGCTAACGATTAATCGACGAACGATTAAATGCCGATAATGAGGTACGCAAAACGTGCAGCAGACACACGAGGAAATATTAAAGGATTAGTTCACTTCATAACTAAAATTTCCTGATAATTTACTCACCTCCATGTCATCCAAGATGTTCATGTCTTTCTTTCTTCAGTCGAAAAGAAATGAAGGAAAACATTCCAGGATTATTCTCCATATAGTGGAGTCATTTCTTTTCGACTGGAGAAAGAAAGACATGAACATCTTGGATGACATGGAGGAGAGTAAATTATCAGGAAATTCTAATTATGAAATGAACTAATCCTTTAAAGGGTTAGTTCACCCAAAAATGAAAATGATGTCATTAATGACTCTCCCTCATGTCGTTCCAAACCCGTAAGACCTCTGTTCATCTTCAGAACACAGTTTAAGATATTTTAGATTTAGTCCGAGAGCTTTCTGTCCCTCCATTGAAAATGTATGTACGGTATACTGTCCATGTCCAGAAAGGTAATAAAAACATCATCAAAGTAGTCCATGTGACATCAGAGGGTTAGTTAGAATTTGTTGAAGCATCGAAAATACATTTTGGTCCAAAAATAACAAAAACTACGACTTTATTCAGCATTGTCTTCTCTTCCGGAATCCTTTCCATTGAATTGATTCCATTGAATTGATTCCATTGAACTGATTCCACTGAATTGATTCCATTGAACTGATTCCATTGAACTGATTCCATTGAATTGATTCCATTGAACTGATTCCATTGAATTGATTCCATTGAATTGATTCCATTGAACTGATTCCATTGAACTGATTCCATTGAATTGATTCCATTGAACTGATTCCACTGAATTGATTCCATTGAATTGATTCCACTGAATTGATTCCATTGAACTGATTCCATTGAACTGATTCCATTGAATTGATTCCATTGAACTGATTCCATTGAATTGATTCTATTGAATTGATTCCATTGAACTAATTCCATTGAACTGATTCCATTGAATCCTTTCATCTGTTGGCGTTGGTAATGCACTTTTACATCGCCGTGGTTGTTTTTGGTTGCAACATTTTGAAGCATCTAAAATACATTTTGGTCCAAAAATAACAAAAACTACGACTTTATTCAGCATTGTCTTCTCTTCCGGGTCTGTTGTCAATCCGCGTTCACGACTCCACTTCTTCTTCTTCTTCTTCTTCTTTCCTGTTTTACGGCGGTTGGCATCCAGCTTATTGGTGCATTATCGCCCCCCTCTGCTCCGGAGTGTGGTTCACGACTCCGCAGTGACGCTGCTGACGTGTTATCCGGTGCGCCCGAGCTTCGTTTACAGTCTGAGGGAGACGCACGCTGTATTCAAGCTATTCTACATTGTTTGTATTTTGGTATTGCTATATTTTTTAAAATGGTGCGTAAGTGTGCATGTCACGGATGTCCTAATCGCCAAAAACAACCACGGCGACTTAAAAGTGCATTACCAACGCCGACAGATGAAAGGATTCAATGGAATCAGTTCAATGGAATCAATTCAATGGAATCAATTCAATGGAATCAATTCAATGGAAAGGATTCTGGAAGAGAAGACAATGCTGAATAAAGTCATAGTTTTTGTTATTTTTGGACCAAAATCTATATAAGATGCTTCAACAAATTCTAACTAACCCACTGATGTCACATGGACTACTTTGATGATGTTTTTATTACCTTTCTGGACATGGACAGTCTACCGTACATACATTTTCAATGGAGGGACAGAAAGCTCTCGGACTAAATCTAAAATATCTTTAATTTGTGTTCTGAAGATGAATGAAGGTCTTACGGGTTTGGAAAGACATGAGGGTGAGTCATTAATGACATCATTTTCATTTTTGGGTGAACTAACATAAGTAACTTCGGATTAAATAGTTTAAGGTTAACAATTAATCGTTTCATTTAAACAACGATAGATTATTATCTAAATTGACATCCCTATTCAGCATCATCATCATCATCAGTTCACTGACCGTAGCAGGAGTGTCCGTCTCCGCTGTATCCCTGATGACACTGACAGAAATACGAGCCGATGACGTTCCCGCAGCGAGCGTTGACGTCACAGCCGTGATCCCCGGTCAGACACTCGTTTATGTCTGCGTGAACACATCAGTGTGAGGTTAATATCACTGAGACTCTGGTCACATTTCACAATAAGCAATATGAAGAGTGAGCCATATATATTACAGCATTTGTTAATGCGGGTCATTAAAAATTTTCATCTTCATGTTAGTTCACTGTGCATTAACTAATGTAAACAGATCTTATTAGTAAATGTTAACATTAAGATTATTAAATGTTGTAGAAGTAGAAGTTTATTGATAGTTCATGTTAACTAATGTTCACAAATGAAACATTATTGTAAAGTGTTATTGAGATAGCTTGAATTGGATTTTATTTTTATATTTTCCTCTTTCTTTTAATTTCTGTTAAAGTTTTAATCATTTTTATTATGTCTATATAGATTTTATTAATTTTTATTTTAGTTTTAGTTATTTTTAGTACATCAAGTTTTCATTTAAAATGTTTGCTTGGCAACTAAAATATTTTTTTTTTAAATATTCTATTTCATTTCAGTTAACATTTAAGTAACAAAAATGTATTTTTATGGTTTTAGTTTTACTTAACTACTGTATAATAACTCTGATCAGATTTCAAACCCCTTTGGCCGAAAACTTAGTTAATATTTCAATAATTAATCAACACATTCGCATATTCACAGTTCTCTGATGTCTGATAAACAAATAAAATATTTTATATTTTTTAGTATTATTTTATTTTATTTTAATTGACTTTAAATTATTTATTTTATTTTATTTTACATTTTAAGACCTAATTAATTATTAGCCCAGATGGAACTGTGATGTCACTCACCTGTGCAGTGTGTGCCGTTGCCACGGTAACCGCGCTGACACACACACCTGTAACTGCCCAGTGTGTTCTCGCACTCCCCTCGACCGACACACACGCGCTGCTCCTCCACACACTCATCCACATCTGCACAACAGCACATTATTCATGTACAAATCAACAGAAACGCAGCTGAAATCAGACTCTTGAAGGGTTTACACTGTAATGTGTTTAAGTTCAGCATGCATTTAATTATATGAGCAGTAAATCATGGGGAAACACATAAATGAGGGAAGAGAAGAACAAACACGGACAGACTCAAAATGCAGCATAATGGATGAGTTCAGCAGCTACCTTCACATATAAGAAAACCTCGGCACAGACCACCTGAGAGACAGACAGAAGCTGGTTAACAACAGCCAAAGCTTCAACAGACACACACGAGCACACAAACATGCAACTGACTCAATGATGTTATGATTATTTAAAAATACTCAAAAAATGGGATTCATACTTTCAATTTCTGAGTTTTTAATATAAAATTTTGAGGCAAAAAGTAAAAAACGCCAAAAAACATCATTAGCTATGTTTAAATCCATTTATTTGTACGTGCATTTTTGGATATCGCATAAAAAACGCTAGATGGAACCGCCAAGATGTGCATAAATTCTAAAAATGCGCATTTAAAAAAAAGGTACACTCTCAACGATGAGCATCAACAATGATAGAAATGATAAATAAACCCCTCGATATGCAACAAAAATGTCACGTGACTTTGCCTCAGCAGAGGCTGTGATTGGATAACTAGACTAACTAGCGGACCAATCGCATCACGGCATCTCAAATGTTGGTTTAAAAGGCTAAAATTCTGAAAAAACTATAATATTGTTCAGAAAAACATTCATTTATCAAAAAAAGTGATAAAATTATACATGCATTAAGATGCACAATCACATGTATTCAAGGTTCACCTAAAATAGTAACACTTTACAATAAGGTCTGCATTAGTTAATGCATTAACTAACATTACATTGAGCAATATATTTTTACAGCATTTATTAATTATTGTTTAAGTTCATGTTAACTAATGGTAACAAATGAAACCTTACAAAAACATCACTATCCACCTGACATTTGTAGATTCATTAAATCAATGAAAACAGGGTCACACTTTAGCTTAGGGTCCAATTCTCACTATTAACTATGACTTTTGCATCAATGAACTCCTAATTACTGCTTATTAATAGTAGTTAAGTATTGGGTAGGATTTAGGGATGTGGAATATGATCATGGCATTAATATATGCTTTATAAGTACTAATAAACAGCCAATATTACAGTAATATGCATGCTAATAAGCATGTGGAAGCATTACATTCACCATGCTGTCATATAGTAGTGTATAAGTGCATAGTGTGTCCTTTGGGATGCAACTAGTCATCATTACCTGATTCTAGATACAGACACACACCAGACAGAGCACATGATAAAGCAGCGCAAGACATACGGGTTAATACAACGCACACACACCGACACACGCAGCCCGGTCCTCTCTGAATCCAGCCTGACACACACACGTGTAGCTTCCTTCTGTGTTCACACACACGTTACCCAGTTCCCTCCGGCAGCTCTCCTCGAAATTACACTCGTCAATGTCTGCGGAAACAGAGAAGAGTGTTTAAACATTCGTCTAATATTCACACTGTAATTAAACTAGTGATGTGCAAAACTAAGACCATAAATGTTATAAATGTTAAAGGTGCAATATGTAGGATTTCTGTCTGCTAGAGGCCTATTCAAAACAAAGGCGTAGCTTGATGATGGCGAGTTTGAGCGCGGAATCTTGGGACATGTGGTCTCCATCTCAACGGATGGTGCAAAAGAATAGGGATTGGACTCGGGAAGAAATCATGCTCATGGATGTGATTATTAACGTTACTGTAGTATGACGCAGAGCAGGAGCGAGTGTTGTGGAGCTGAACGAGGAGCTGGAGCGATTGAGCAACACACGCCTCACGAGCAGCGGGACTTTTATTATGACACAGTCGCCGGCGCCGCTTCCGCTTTTCCGGTCATGAGTATGAGGTAACGCAGCTCTGTTTATCATATTAGACACATTTGAGAGTGTTGAAAATGATGTTATAACGTTACTCTGTGCGTTCGCTCGGCGGCGGCTGTGAGACACTGTTACACACTGCAGTAAGATTTTACAATATCATATTAAATACTGGATGATTGTGTTGATAAATGGCATGCAATTCATTTTAAAACGTATTGTATGATGGAGAAAATGCTGTATTACTGTTACTAAAAATAAAGCTGCATCTGATTATGCTATGTTAGCTACTTGACAAAATAGTGTTTTTCTCTGAGGCATGGTAAAGCATGAGACTCGCAAAACATCAAGAAAATTAGATTTGAACAATAAGACTAAATGTGTTGAGCTATATAACAATAATTAGTTTATAAATATATCAAAACAGTTGTTCCCTTGTGTATTAAAACATCTATTAAAGCGTCTTTGGTGTTTCCATGGTTTCTACTAAATAAAACTGGAAACCGAGGGTAACGCGGGTATGACGCCATTGTCAGGCGACTCCTCACATGTCCCAGAGCCTTGGGTAAAACTGCAATTTTCTCACCATTTACAAAT